>NW_006239452.1:15441-127924 GCF_000226075.1 Solanum tuberosum
GACAAAAATATAAGGCAAATTCTTAAATAATAATAATAATAATAATAATAATAAAAAGAAATCAACTAAAATAATTTCATGTTTCTTTTTTTCCTAAAATTAAAAATTGATTAGTTTCAGAAATAATTAAAAAAAGAAAACTGAATATTTTAATAAGCACGACATGATTCTATTTTTGTGGGTAATTGTCTTTGTATTATTTATATAAAATATTCAAATTAACTTTTCATAACTACTCCTTTATAACAAAAAATAAAAAGGGCGATTTTTTAAAATAATAATAATAATAATCTATCATAATAATAATAATAACAACAACAACAACAATATAACAACAACTATCCATAATGAACGGCTTCAACTGCACTTCACCACATCCTAAATTAATATTTAAAAGGATTCCCTTCATAGATTTTAAATTATTTAATTTAATAAATGCTTAAAATCCAAAACAGTTTTAAAACTGTCCATCAATTAAATACTACCGCATAATCCTACGATGTAGAAACCAAACATTGTTCTTTTGAACACCAAAATAGTTATGGCTTTACAGTTTTACACGATATCAAATATTTCAAGCAAATTCATACGAGGAAATTTGAAAGTTCAATTTTTTCAATTGTAATTTAAAGTTAGTTTTGCAAGATGACAAGGTAAAATTTATATTCATAAGGTATATATTGTGGATTTTCACATTACTAATTATTTCTGCATATTAACATAACACAAATTTCTATTTTAATTTAGAATGCATACATGCATCAATTGGAAAATTTTGAATTAATAATTTTAGGGACAATATTCTTGAAATCTGTGTTTATACATCAACTTTTCATACTTTAAACTATACGGATATCTATTTCTGTTTCATAAGTTGTTTGATTGTGTTTGTACTAAAAATTGTTCTAATTACAGTTTTTTAGTTCATTTAATATATATTAAGATCTTTCTATTTCTATTTAATACATATTAGTAAATAGTATTCAATATTTATATATTGTTTATTTTATTTTAATTGCAGTAATACTAGAAATAGGCAAAAATATTTGCATCAATGAATCAATAGATATAATTCCTATTCACACATGTTTAAAGTGTCTTTCTATATCTTTAAATGAAAAATAATAGTATGAAAGTTCTTTTAAAGAATAGAAAATATTTACGTCTTTTGCAAAATAGATATTTTATAAATTATTAGTGAAAGGCAAATTTCTCTCTATTCATTTTATATTTTATAAATAAATACTTACATTTTTTAAAAGTTATGGTTACTAAAAGATCAAGTGACACTATTCATTTGTATATTCAGTATATATATTTTATGGCATAATTATTTTTAGGGCAAAGGACAGGAATCACATACTTTTAAGGCAAAATTATTATTTGTCCCTTATAAGTTTATAATTACAAAAATCCCTCAAACGAATACAATAATATAAGCACTGATATATTAATCTGATGTGTGAGATACATTAATCGTTAAGTAAGATACATTACATTTTATACATGATACACTAATCTAATGTACATTTTATACATGATACACTAATCCAATGCGCGAGATACATTAATCGGATGCGTGCGATACATTAATCTGATGCACGCAATACACTAATTTGATCCGCGAGATACACTAATCTGATACACGAAAATAAGGGATTTTGGAGATTTGTAAAACTAATACGGGATAATGGTAATAAGAGAACTTAAAGGTGGGATTTCTGTCATTTTTCCTGATTTTTAATCGTTTTATATAATTAGTTTAGTAGTATATTATCATATTTTTTCATTTTAAATATAATAAATAGTCTTGATTGATTTCTTAGTAAACCTTTATTTATATTGTAACAGTGAGATGTTACAAAAGTTTAATAGATTATTCTTGTGATCCATATAAATTATATTAATTAATTGTTACTTTTATTGTAATATCAAAAAAGTGAAGAGGCATTGCATAAGAACTTGGTTTGTTAGTTTCGTTATTTTCTCTTTAGATAAATAATTATTCATATAATGTTTTGAACACCCCCACCCCCACACCAAATTATAATAATTTTTTTCATGAACATTTAATTTAATGATCACAGCTCCTGATTTTTTGATAACTCATATATATACAATAACATATTTCTTTAATTCCAAAATATATTTGCAATAAATTAAAACAATTTTTAAAATGGTTACCACTTCCCTTGCTTTGAAAAAATAATCGAATTGTGATCTTTTAATTTATTTTTTAAAAAAAAATTAGAGATAACCAACCTACATCTCATAGATCCCATTACACCCCCACTAACTTGCAAACATTGCATTTAATTTGAATTTAATGTTATAATAAAATTCAAAATTTAAAACAATTAACTTTATTCTGTGTTTGTGGATAGAGGATAACAAATAATTAATTCTGTGACAAATTTTCATAACTGACGAATTGCTACAAATCTATGGTGACAACAAGAGAATTGTAAGTCATCTTTTTCACAAGTAAAAATAACTTTATATCTATCTATATAATAGAAGTAAAATTGAAACATGTCAGCACCCCAAAAATTTAAAAATAATTTAAAATTCTTTTATATATGTATCTTAAATTAACCAAGAAGAAATAAAAAGAGTAACCAACTAAAAAATTCTTTTAAAAATAAATATTACAAAATTGTATTTTGCAAAAAAAAAAAAAAAGGACACATGTAATTGTAGTTAATTATTTTAAAATAATGGGATCATTTTTAAAAATGAGTAATTTTAGTTAATTAAAAATTATTGTATCTAATTTTATTGGTAGATTTACCATTTTTTGACAAATATAATTGTTTCCTTCAAAGGTTTTATACGTATATTGAGTACCTTCATAGATTGGTAAACCTTCTATTAAAGTACCTTTAATATGATTGGTTGTTGCGCCAGTTTGTATTAAGATTTCTTGATCTTTCCATTTTGTTCCATTATAGATTCTTCCTTTAATGCTAGTTATGTTAGAAATTTCAAGAACTTTTTTATGATATCTATTAGATATACTTTTTCTAATGGAGTTTTTTCCATATTCTATCGAAAGTCTAGGATTGCTAGAATTTCCTATTTCTTGTGTTTTTCCAAACTGAATTTCATACTCGTCTGGGATTTGAGCTTGTTGAATTTCTGCTTCAACAATTCTTGCTATTCCAGTGCATTCTTGATCAATTTCTATCATTTCTTTATTTTTATAAACTTTTCCATATATAGAGCTTGATAATAAATGCTCATTATATGATTACCTGGTTTGAAAAGATCTTTTCTTTTAACTTGAAAGTGCAAACTTAATGCATCATTAAAATCTGCATCTTTGAGAGAAATACAATACCTTGGATAGTATGTAAATAGGAGTTTTGTATAGGCTAGATTTCCTTCAACTATACCAAGATTTCCTTCTCTTGCATTCATAAATCTTTCGTCTGATAGATTAATAACTATCGGACAATTGATTCCTTTTTTAAAAGTCGATTTGACTAATATTTGGATTCCTCCTAAATGAACATAATTCATTCTTTTTCTTTTCTTTTCGAGAATTTTTCTGAGGATTTGATCTATCATTTGTTTGGTTAACAGGTTTAGTTTGTGTTTTCCTGTTGTCTGGGTAATTTCTAAAACCTTTTCTATTTCCTGATACTCATGATAGGAAATGTTATCTCTAGTAAACATCCTTTGCATTCTGCTAAGTAGGTTATCTTCTACTTTTAGATTGAATTTTAATCATTGGATTTTTCTAAATGTTTCACCATCAAAGGTTGCTTTTAGAGCATACCCTCTTTGATCTTCTTCAGTTTCTATAATTTGAACTGAATTTTCTTCCTTTTGAATTTCTTTATTCATTTAATCAGATTCTTTTGATTCTATAGAAAGTTCTTCGTATAATTCTTCGAAGAAGTCCTCACTTCCTATTGATTTTATCGATTCCAAATCAGAATCAATTTCATTTCTATCAATTCTTGATATTTTTACTCGTTTTTTGTTACACTCGTAACTTTTGTGACCTTCTTCACCACAATTGTAACATTTACATTTCTCTGTGGGTTTAGATCTTTTAAAATCTTTTTTCTTTCTATAATACCTTTTTCTAGGTATGTAATTTTGTTTGGACATGTTTTTTCTTTTAATTAAGCTTTTCTTGAATTTTCTTCTTTTTTTATAAGATTTTTCATCGCATCCCCATTGGGTTGCGGTATTTGTATCCAAACAATAAATTTAGGTATTAATTCTTTTGGCCTTTCTTTGTATATTATGTGTCATGCATAATTGACCAAGTCTATTTTTTTAGGAAAGATATTCTTTGACCAAGAGTATCACTTACTTTAATTTCTTTTTCATATTCTTCTCTGAAATATTTTGCCCAAAAACCTGGTAATTTTTTATAATATTTTTCCAGATATGGGGTCATTTCTTTTTTACTATCAAATATTTTGTAATAATATTCTTCAAATTCACAAGTGTATTCTTGAATATAACTCATTTTACAAATTTGTAATTTTTCTAATTGTTCCTTAGCAATAGTTCTTATTTTTTCTCTATTATCAATAGAGCTCCCGTGTCCACCAAAGAACTCATTTTCAGGTTGGTTATTCCTTCTTGTAACGAATTTTTTAACCCTTCAAAGGTATCATTTTTTATAATTTTTTTTTGCATCTTCTGTTAATCCTGAGAACCAATCATTTACTTTTCATGTAAAAGTATTTATCATGATGATATATTTTTCTTCATCCGTATTAAATAAATCCATTCTTATATAATACTCCCTCCGTTTCACAAAGAATGACCTCCTTTTCTTTTTAGTCAGTCTCAAAAGAATGACCTCTTTCCTTTTTTGGTAACATTTTACTTTTAACTTTCCACGTGGCATGATTAAGACCACAAGATTAAGGACAATTTTGTACATTTGACATAACTTTAATTTAGGACCACAAGATTCAAAAATCTTCTTTAATTTCTTAAACTCCGTGCCAAGTCAAATCAGGCCAATCTTTTTGAAACGAAGGAAGTAGCTAACACTAGTCATTTACATTGAACTAGACAAGTTTAATTAGACAAACTCAACTAAAAAATGTGATAGAAGAATTTCGTATTCACACGTGCTGATTCAGTGAAATTTGACCATTGAATTTGTTTGTAATAATTAATACTAATAATAATAATAATAAAGAGTAGTACAAATCTTTATAGTATTAATTTAAAAGTACTCTATTGATATTATTAATATGTATATTTTTATTTTTTTTAAAAGAGACACCTACTAGGAGTACTTTTTCTATTATTAAAAAGTCTTGACTCTAGACACCAACTTCAAGTTATGCTTTACTCTTTTCTTGATGTTACTTTTTCCGCCTCAAATTATATATCGTGATATTTTAAAATAATTATATTATATTAAAAAATTAAAATTAAAATAATTATTTCTTTTTCAATTTTGTCCATAATAGTCATTTCTTTTAATTAGTTAATAATAATAATAATAATAATGACGACGACAATGACAATATGAACCTTTTTAAAAATGAAAAGTAACTTATTGTATATTTAATTTCTTTTTATTTTATTATCAAAGCTTGTAGAAGGAAATGTAGTAATATCTAGAATGAAGTAAAAATACTCAAAATTAATCTAGGACTAGGTTCATCCCTCCTCCCATTAACTTGATCCTCATATATCTTCACAAACAAAAAAATCTTTGAAAATCCCAATTGCAATGTGTAGTCTTGTGTACTTAGCTGGAAACATTGATATTTGAACTTTTAATTTTACATCTTTTTTTAATGAACTTATTCAAATTCCTTATCTATTCTTGAAAATATCTTGTTTTAGAGTCGAGAATTTATCGAAAGATATTTGAGACAGTAATTTAATTTACTTGAAAGGAGAAGAACCTCAAATAGTCCGTGTTGAAAAAGAAGTTCGATCTACCTAAACTATTCATGATATTTTAAAGAAGACATAAAATCTATCAAAAATTATCCTTTTATGTCACACAATATATAAGTAAGATATGTGATTTCAAACTGTTCAGATTCTACTTATGAGATCACATTGAATATGTTATTATTGTACTTGAGTTATAGTTCAAACACTTGACTATACAAATGGTTGGTGAAGTACTTGAGACCATCTCCAACCCAACACCAAATTTGGTGTGTGAATAGTATTACATCAAATTTGGTGTAACACTATTCATCACACCAATTCAATTTTTGAATATTTTAATATTATTTCATTATACAAATTTTTAATTAAATATTTTATAAATTGTATGTTGTAATTAAATCTCTTGTATATTTAATTATTTTTTATGTAATATTTTTATAATATTAATTTTAGATATAAAATTTAGTTTTTTATAAATTAATTTTTCTATATATGACTTTTTTATTAAAATTAAATTTATGTTAATTCTACTATAAATTATAATTGGATATAACTACAATTAACCTTCACAAAAATTAAAAATGCAAATATTGCTCATTTTGAACTATGTAATGCATTAACAGAGCATTTATGGGAGCACCGTAGTGATCTTGAAAGTTGAATATTTATGTAGAATTTAAAATAATTTTTTCAATTATGTAATGTTTATTTAATTGTATTTCATTAATGATTTCACTTTTATTTGTATTATCCATTATTATGTATAATGTATAATATTTGCTAGCAATTTATATTGTTTAAAAAATTATGGTACAAAATAATTTTATATTAAACGATTATAAAATGAAATAATATGAATTATATATGGTGAATGTTTTAGAAAGAATTTGTTTATGAAATAAGAAAATATAAATGAAATAAAAAATAATAATATAATAATGAAGAGAGAGAAAAATATTTCTTTTTGGTGTAAAATTTGATGCAGTGGGTTAGAGTTGATTACACAAAAGATAGTGTTGACACCAAATTTGGTATAAAATTTGATGTTTGGGTTGAAAATGCCCTAAGTAGCTAATTTGTCATTTTCCTATCCTAATCAAGAAAAAATTCTGCATTCACACTTGACTATTACTAGTAGTGTTATTTTTGTAAAAAAAAAAAAGAGTAGGTTGTCTAAGTATGAATTTAGTTGAATTGAATTCATTGGAAATTAACATGAAAGTTGCAGGTCAGTCTTTGCTTCCTTTTATAGATTTTGAAAAAGTTTTACATAATTTATTTTTCAAACTAATTGACTATATATAGTTGAAGTAAAAGAGAAAAAGTATTCTGAGTAACTATTGAAGTCAATAAATCTTTTTCTAATAATTACTCTGACTTCCGCAGACATCTTATGATTAGTGGCAATAATAAGATATTGTTTTCCCTTTTTGGAACTATTATTTAACAAGTTAACAACAAATCACCATATTGGCTTACATAACAAATCATAATACTAAGCATTTCTAACAGCAATTTTGGGATAATAATTTTTAAATTAGTTTGCATCGAAGCATTTTTAACGACATGCTATAATGTTAGTAATAAACTTGCTATTTGTGAAATATTTAAAATTCGTGTTAGCTTATACAAATTCCACTAGTGTATGACCTAACTACTTACATACACTCTAGTTTACAATATTACATATCTTACCAGGTTTTAGTGCGTTCATATACGTCTAGATACATGAATCTCTAGATACATAGAGCCAAAATTAGGTGTAATTTGTTCTACATACACTGTATCCAAATGGATTAACATTTATTTTAAATATCTGTTTGGTAATGAAATCTGATCAAGTTTTTAAAATATTATTTTTTCATATTTTCAAGTTTCAATTCCACTCAACAAAACTTTTTCAACTAAAAATACACGTCTAAATACAACTTCAAGTTTCAAAAATAATAACTAAAAATTTGAAATTTTCAACTTTTAGATTTTAACTTCAAAATTTATAATCAAACGGAAATTTGAACTTTCATTTTCAACGAATTCTTCATATTATAACTTTAATGTGACGATTTTTTCTTATTTTTTTCTTTTTTAGTTTGTGTGTTGACTGTGGGAACTGGGAAAATTGGATTATTCTTCTAGAATTTTCCATTTCTTAATGATTAAGCAAGTATTTCTCCTAATAAACAAAACAATAAAAGAAATCAACTTCTAATAAGCCTCCGTTTCGAAAAAAATAGTCTAGTTTGATTTGGAACAGAGTTTAAAAAAACAAAGAAGATTTTTTAATCTTGTGATTCTAAATTAAAGTTATGTCAAATGTTCCAAAATATCATTTAATCTTGTAGCCTTAAATATGTCACGTGGAAAGTTGAAGTTAATATTACTAAAAAAAGAAATGGGTCATTTTTTTGAAACATACTAAAAAGAAAATTGAGCCATTCTTTTTGAAACCGAGGATATTATTTATTTAAAAATTTAGTTTTATAATTTTTTTTTACATAGAGTACACTATTCCACTTAACGTAAATTTAAATCAATTGAACAATAGCAAATTCCGAATATCAAACAATTATGTAATACTAGATTCTTTTAAAGAAATTATTAATAAATAAATAAAACGTCATTAATAATAAGTTAGTGAGCTAAGCAACTGTCACTCTATCACTGCACCGTAGCAGCCTTGTTCAGCAAGTATTTCAAATTTACACTTTTAGTCCTCACTAAAACTGCTATTTATATGTGGCCATTTCAGCAAAAATCACTAAAAAACTTCTCTCAAGTTTCTGTTTTTTCTCTGTTCTCTCCACAAAAAAATTAGTTTATTATTCACAATCTCTTCTTCGAAAGAAAAAAAATGGAAGAACAGTACAAGAACAAGAAGAAGCAAAGTTATCTTCCTCCACCAAAACGAGGACAAATAAAGGTGAAAATTGTGAATTCTTTGATTAAATCTGTAGCGGATTTTGTTTATGGTGGATTGGAAAACAAAAAGGGGAATGAAAAAACTCCGGGAGGATCTCCGATTAGTTTTGATTCTGGTGTTGATTCTGATGGATCATATAGATGATGAGTGTTTATTTTTATTTTGAAGTTGAGGAAGTTTTATGTAAATAGTAATGGGAAATTCTGTTTCCCCTGTTTTTTTCCCTCATAGCTTCAAGCTTATAGTATACCTTTATTTATTTAATTAAAATTTCTTTATTTTTAGTTCTTTTTTTTAAAAATAAATTCAAGAGTGTATGATCTATTGATTATATGAAATAGAAATGAGCCTTTTTGTTGTTTAAATCTATTGTTGTTTTTTTTAGTTTAATGGAGAGTGGAAAAGGTAAATTTTATCTCTTGAATGTGAATTTACTAGTTAAAGAGGCGTTGATGGTTGATTAGAGTAACGCAAGAATTAATTATGAACAGATTTATGTATTGTCTAGTTAAATTCTAGTTCACACCTTCTTGTATCAATTTTGCCAATTATATTACTAACTAATTTTTTGTAGCATAGATATGGTTGTTGTTAATAGCAGATCAATGAAATTTTGTTTTTCTATTTCAATATCAGTCGTAGGAAGAAATCTTGGAATTTGGAATAGTAAATATTCACCATGTTTTTGATGTGATAAATTGTGCAAGTTTACAAGAATAGAGGATGAACAAAGACTATATTTGAATTGTATAAGTCTCACTTTGAGATGAATTGCATTATTTTAACTACTTGTGGAATAGTCACTTTGTTTGAGTAAAATATAAAGAAGTGACAAACTTGTCTTTTATCTCCAAGTAAAATAATAATAATAAATAGGTTAGGTAGATTGATAGATAAATAGAGGTTATTTTTGAATTATTTCTCACACATTATAGGTATTTTAGGCTATTTTCTGTGATTAAAATAATGTTCATGATTAAATGCATTTTAACTATAATTTTAAAAGTGAAAATGTAAGTAGGAGAACTTTTTTTAATTTTTATCAAATTATATCATAAAGTTAGTTTTTAAATAACTATTCTTTGTTATTGATTTGTCCCTAACATAATTTGTAATCGTTATCTTTCACAAAATCCACAATAAATATCCTTTATATGCGCATTAAATAAATCCATTCTTATATAATAGCTAACACTAGTCATTTACATTGAACTAGACAAGTTTAATTAGAAAAACTCGACTAAAAAATGTGATAGAAGAATTTCGTATTTACACTTGCTGATTCAGTGAATATGACCATTGAATTTGTTTGTAATAATTAATAATAATAATAATAATAATAAAAAGTAGTACAAATCTTTATAGTATTAATTTAAAAGTACTCTATTAATATTATTTATATGTATATTTTATTTTTAAAAAAGAGACACCTACTAAGAGTACTTTTTCTATTATTAAAAAGTAGTATTTTTTCAGTAAAAATCTTACCAATCATAAAATATAAAACATACTCTAGTGATTAGTTGATTTTGGTCAAAAGAAAAAAAGATAAGGTTGGTGTAGGAAACGTGAGAGTGAAATAAGTTGAAATTCATTTTTTATTTATAAAAAAAATGTGAAAGTTGCTTCTCAATTTTTTATTTTATTATTAAAACGTGCAGCTTATAAAAGAATTGTATTTCCAACAGATTAACTGTAAATCATATTCAGACAGTATTATGTGAATTATTGAGATTTTTTCATAATAAAAAAAGTGAATTGCTTAAGAATTTTAAAAATTATTGGTAACTTTCTTGTGTGTTTACTTTTTATTTAATGTGATTTTTAATTACTTTATTTTCTGATAGAATAATTAAAAGGATAATAATTGAAAAGTACCCTTTAATTTATATTAAATATTTTTTAAGTACCTCAGTAATTTGCTTGAGAAGTACCTAATTTATATGAACTTAATTTCATTTCAATTTATTTTAGAAAAAGAGTGACATAGTTCTATATTTAGTAATACTTAAAACTTTAAAAGAGTTTGAAATATCTATTTTATCATAATATAATGATTGGTAGACATACAAATATCTAATATATTATAGATCGCAATTTTTTAAATTTCATGTCAACTCTAACCAACGCATACAAATTTGAATAGAGAAAATAGTACTATTTAGCAAGTGCATATAAAAGTCAATATTCTTCACTACTAATTAGCCGGCATTTTGGAGATACATCTTATTGAATGTTCATTTATTTTCATGATAAAATTACAAAATTATTACGTACTATGTTCAATAACAGTAGGCATCAAGTGAGGTAAAATTTATTATTTGCCTTTAAATATTAACGATAAGAAATTAAAAATACATTGGCACATGTAAAAAAGAGTGTTTACTCATTATGAAAAGATCACTTAGTTATTACTCCCTTGTCCCTAATTACTTGTCACTTTTGAATTGACATACTTATGAAAATAATAATTGACATAATGAGTTCACCATTTTACCTCTATTAATTATAAAGTTGATTAATTAAAAACTTAAGATTTCAAGAAGTTATACATTTTTCAAAATAATTAATTGAGGGACAATTAAAAAGGGAAAAATTGACAAGTAATTAGGGACGGAGGGAGTAGTAAGAAACTTAGGAGAAAAGGTACAAGTGATTTTTGGTATATATTTATCCAACTTGAAATGGACTTGCTCCATTTGCATAAGCAAAAGAAATGGCTATTCATACTCATGTCAATAGAAACTTTGCTCGTTTGACTATTATAAAATTCATTTTGAAAGATGTGGGGTAAATCGCTTCCAACAAAAGCGACTTTGTATCGAATGAAACTCAAAATTGAAATCTTTAATAAAGGATGAATGAATATTTATCACTCCATCAGAATCCTTGTTGGTCACGATAACTCATACTAGCCGGCACTTATGAGACATCTTAATGGACCTTTCATTAATTTTTTGTTTTTTCTTAAAAACAAAAAAGAAGACATCCTAGTGATAATGATACAAGACCAGTCTCGAATTCAAATCTTATGTATGAAAAAATTCTTGATAGAAAACGTTACTTTTCAAAGACTTCAATGTGAATATTGAATACCGAATAAAACAAAATATAAGACCACCCTCCACATGACAATCACTGTCTGAATTACACTCCAATTAAAAACATAGTACTCCCTCCATTCCATATTAATTGAATTTTTGAGGTGTTTCACACCCGGGAAGGTCTATTAAAAGGGACTAACTAGTTAGTCAATTAGGTAGGAGTCCTTCAAGTCTTAAAAATTGGGTAGAAGTGACAAATAATATTAATTAGGTTAAAAGATATTTCTCAATAGTCCCAAGCTTTTAACTTTTACACTTTAGTCCAACAACTATCGTAGTTGTGGGGACAACTTCTTAAGTCATCCGACAACTTCAGTAGTTGTCCAAACAACTTTAATAGTTGTCCGGACAACTTCAGTAGTTGTCCGGACAACTACGAAAGATGTTATTAGTTTACTCCTTTTATTAATATTAAAAATTAAAAAGTAGAAAAAAAAATAAAGGGGTCCACTTGTCCCTTTTTTTTAATTGGAAACCTATAAGGCACTTTTAGCTCATTTTTCCTTCACAACCTTTAAGAAAAGTAGATTAAGACATAAATTGAACATAGTTTTCCATTTTTACCCTTATTAATTATTGTCAAATTTATGATTAAAATAACTAACTAATAATTAATCACTAATTCCAATACTAACTAATGAAGGGTAAAATTGGAAGAACACACTAAATATAGTTTTGAAAACTGAACAATTAAATTAATTTAAAAAATATCTCAACAATTCAATTAATATGAAATGGGGGAGTACTTCAAAATCGACAGATTGCCAGATTCCAAGTGTTACACTGTTGACTTTTATTTGTCGATTTACAATACATTTATAAACAATAATTAGAAATATTTTATAATACTTATATACATTGATATATAATTTTGTTGAAAAATGGAAATTTTTCTTTGATATATTAAAAACAGAACTTTTATTTTTTTATATATTAAAAAAGTAAAAGTGAACGATGGAGTATTTTCATACAAAAAATAGTGACTCCGAGTCGTTCTTTGGTACTTGATCCCCAATTTAATTCCATAATAAATAGTTAAAATGTTTTATTCAAAAAAAACACGATGGATATAATACAAAAAAGAATGATATAACGTGTTATTTTCAATTTTAGTGTGTAGGATCAATTTTTTATTATTCAAATCGTAAAGGATTATGTTTTTTCATTTCCTTTAAAGTTATATATTTATTTATTTATTTTGCCTTTTTCTATTTGGACACTGGTCTATTTCACATACTTACAAAAGAAATTGTTCTTTGGTCAAAAGAAAGATGCTGTGTGAAATAAGTTGAATTGAATTGATACAAAATGTGAATGCAACTTTTTCAAGAAAATTTCCAACTTATTAGCTGTACATCATATTTTGACCTGAGAGTGCATATTGTAAATTTTATACTTTCTTATTACTCTTCTCTCATATTATACGATACTTAAATTAATTAATTTACTTTTTATCCATATTAATGGATATCAAGATAATTTATGATGACACAAGGCATACAAAAGATATCATTAAAACTTATGCATATTTATTTTAATAACAATACACGGTGAAACACTTTTTTTCTTTCCAAAAATTAGCAGATTAACTATACTTGTCACTCCATTATTTTGTTTGATATTCGTGTTAAATTGATGTTCTCACTTTATAAGCTATTTTTTATTGTTCACGTGTACACTTGTTTTTAAACAATTTTATTATAAGTACTACAAAATTGGTGAGAGCAAGAGTACAAAAGAATAATTAAGTATTTAATGAACTCTTTGAAAAAATAAAGTTGTTTGTGAACTTTAATTTTGTTTAAACTTTCAAAGAGAAATTATGGAAACATAAAACATGATGATGAATATTAATTATAGTGCTAAAATAGAATTTTTTTTAATTAATTTTATCTTAATTTAGTAAGTGATCAAGTAATTTAGGACATTGAGCATTAATCAACCACAAGTTTTAAAAGTCTTCATTTCTTTCTTAGATGCAGTATCAAATCAAACTGTCACATAAATTAAACTAAAAAAAATACTCCCTCTGTCCTTAATTACTTGTCCACTTTTGAATTGACACACCTATGAAAAAAAACAATGATTGACATAGTGAATTTACCATTTTGCCCATATTAATTATGATTAAATATTTAAGATTTCCAAAAAGTTTTACCTTTTTCAAGTAATTAATTGAAAGTATAATAGGTAAAAGAAATTGTCCTTTCTTGATTTGTCGAAATTGACAAATAATTAGGGACAACTAAAAAATAAAAGTGGATAAGTAATTAGAAACAAATGAAGTATTTAGTTTCTTTTTATTTTATGATTAGCTAATTATTAAAGCTTCTCGAAGGAATTGTAGTGACATCTAGAATGAAGTAAAAATACTTAAAATTAATCTAGGACTAGGTTCATCCCCCCTCTCATTAACTTGATCCTCATCTATCTTCAAAAACAAAAAAATCTTTGAAAATACTAATTGCAATGTGTAGTCTTATGTACTTAGCTGGAAAATTGATATATGAACTTTTAATTTGTCATCCTTTTCTTTTTTTTTTATAATAAACTTCTTCAAATTCTTTATCTATTTTTTAAAAATGTTTTTTTAGAGTCAAGAGTCTATCGAAAGATATTCGAGACAAAGTGATTTAATTTACTCGAAAAGAGAAGAGCCCTCAAATATTTCTCGAAAAAGAGGCTCAACCTGGATAAACTATTCAAGATATTTTAAAGAAGGTAAAATATCTATCGAAATTTATCTGCCTATGTCACACAATATATAAGCAAGGTCTATGATTCCAATCTTTTCAAATCTTGCTTATCATATTACATTGAATATGTTATAATCTTATTTCAATTATAGTTCAAACACTTGACTATACCATGGTTGGTGAAGTACTAAAGTAGCTAATTTGTCATTTTCCTATCCTAATCAAGAAAAAATTCTGCATTCACACTTGTCTATTGAAATTGTACTAGTGTAGTGTTATTTTTTTAGTAAAAAAAAGATTTGGTTGTCTGAGTATGAATTTAGTTGAATTGAATTCATTGGAAATTAACATGAAAGTTGCAGGTCAGTCTTTGCTTCCTTTTATAGATTTTGAAAAAGTTTTACATAATTTAATTTTCAAACTAATTGACCATATATAGTTGAAGTAAAAGAGAAAAAGTATTTTTGAGTAACTATTAAAGTCACTAAATCTTTTTTCTAATAATTAATAAACTGTCACTTCCACATACATCTTATGATTAGTGGCAATCATAAGATATTTACTCCATATTGGCTTACATAACAAAACATAGTACAAAACATTTTTAATAGCAATTTTGGGATAATGATTTTTAAATTAGTTTGCATCTAAGCATTTTTAACGACATGCTATAATGTTAGTAATAAACTTGCTATTTTGTGAAATATTTAAAATTCGTGTTAACTTACCCAAATTTCACTAATTTAGGACCTAACTACTTAGATATGCTCTAGTTTACAATATTACATATCTTACCAGATTTTGGTGCTTCATATACGTCCAGATACATGTATCTCGGGATACATAGGATCAAAATTAAATGTAATTTGTTCTAGTATCCAAATGGATTCGCATGTATCTGATATATATTACAAATCTCGCTCACTTCCCTCAGCTCTCTGCCATCTCGCTCACGACTCTCATATGTATCCAGATACATCCCAAATACATGTGAATGTATGTATCTGGTATATATCTAGTGTGATTCACATATATCACTTGCCTCCCTCCCTATCCCACTCGCCTCCCTCCCCATCTCGCTTGCGTCTCTCCCCATCTCGCTTGCGTCTCTCCCTTTTTAGTATATGTGATAGCAAAAATACATGTATCTACCTTAATATATGATAGAAAACTCTTAATTAGTGATAATTTATATGTAATATTATAAAGTATATGTAATAGTATATACGATAATAGAGTATGTCTAATTACGTAGTTTCTAATTAAACGATATGGAACAATGAGTGGCCAAACCCAGGATCCGACCCAAACAAGGGGCCCATAATCAGCCCAGACCAAGAAATCATACTTGGGCTGAGCCGGTACAGTCCGATTGACCTGGACCGGAAAATAATTGTCAAACTGTCACTTTTAGCAAATTTGCAATTATTGAGCCATTTCTTTCAACATCTTTTTATTTTTTTAGCCTCAATTTATTTACAATTTAACCACATCAAAGTTATGGTGCAGTGAATAACATCGTTCCTCCCTTAACTAAAGATATCGAGTTTGAGCCGTCTGTACGAATAATTCTTGGTAGTGGGCACTTCTCCCCAAATGGGGTTGTATTTGGAGCATTTCCTTTCGAATGAGACCCTACACATAACGGATCTAGATTAGTGGAATTCAAACAAAAATACTAAACAGTGTGAAAAATCAAAATAATCATAATATAATTTAACAATCATCCTAAAAACTATATAAAAACTTCTTTCAACAAAAACAGTAGCTATTAATTTTAGATTTAGATTGTGAAAATTTGTTTTAAATATCTGTTTGATAATGAAATCTGATCAAGTTTTAAAAATATTATTTTTTAATATTTTCAAGTTTCAATTCCACTTAACAAAACTTTTTCAACTAAAAATACACGTCCAAATACAACTTCAAGTTTCAAAAATCATAACTAAAAATTTGAAATTTTCAACTTGTAGATTTTAACTTCAAAATTTATAATCAAACGAAAATTTGAACTTTTATTTTCAACTAATTCTACATATTATAACTTCAAAATTATATATATATAGAGAGAGAGAATTTGAACAACTTTAATGTGATGATTTTTTCTTATTTAGTTTGTGTGTTGATGGTGGGAACTGGGAAAATTGGATTATTCTTCTAGAATTTTCCAATTCTTAATGATTAAGCAAGTACTCCTCCCAATAAACAAAACAATAAAAGTAGGCAACTTCTAATAAGCCTCCGTTTCGAAAAGAATGATCTAGTTTAACTTGAAACGAAATTTAAGAAAATAAAGAAGATTTTTTAATTTTATGGTTTTAATTAAAGTTATGTCCAATGTACCAAAATATCTTTTAATCTTGTGACCTTAAATATATCACGTGGAAAATTAAAGTTAAAAATGTTGCTAAAAAAGAAATGGGTCATTCTTTTTTTAATAGACTAAAAAGGAAATTGAGCTATTCTTTTTTAAATTTAGTTTTATAAGAAATTTTTACATAGAGTACACTATTTCACTTAACGTAAATTTAAATCAATTGAACAATAGCAAATTCCGAATATCAAATAATTATACGAAAAACTCATAATACTCTAGATTAGTTTAAAGAATTTATTAATAAGTAAATAAACCGTCATTAATGTGAGCTAAGCAAGCTACTGTCACTCTATCACTGCAGTGTAGCACTCTTGTTCAGCAAGTATTTCAAATTTACAGTTTTAGCCCCGCTAAAACTGCTATTTATATGTGGCCATTTCAGCAAAAATCATTAAAAAATCAATTCCTTCACTCTTAAGTCTCTGTTTTCTCTCTGTTCTCACCACAAAATTAATTTATTATTCACAATCTCTTCTTCAAATGGAAGAACAGTACAAGAAGAAGAAGAAGCAAAGTTATCTTCCTCCACCAAAACGAGGACAAATAATGGTGAAAATTGTGAATTCTTTGATTAAATCTGTAGCGGAATTTGTTGATGGTGGATCGGAAAACAAAAAGAGGAATGAAAAAACTCCCGGAGGATCTCCGATTAGTTTTGATTCTGATGGATCATATCGATGATGAATGTTTAATTTTATTTTGAAGTTGAGGAAGTTTTATGTAAATAATAATGGGAAATTCTGTTTCCCCTGTTTTTTTCTTTCCTCATAGCTTCAAGCTTATAGTATACCTTTATTTATTTGATTAAAATTTCTTTATTTTTAGTTTTTTTTTTTTAATTTCAGGAGTGGATGATCTATTGATTATATGAAATAGAATTGAGCTTTTTTGTTGTTTAAATCTAGTATTTTATTTCTTTAATGGATTGTGGAAGTATTAATTTTTAAGAATTTTTAGCAGTTCGATTAATGGACTATCTGATTATCTCTTTTTAATTGCCAAATAAATTTATTGCAAAGGACAAGTCAAGCAAAAACTTCATTTAATGTCAAGAAAATTAAAAAGGAGTAAAATGTCCAACATAAGCATCGAGTTGATGTTTTTTTGGTCCGATTGTCTCAACTATGTATAATTGTCTCTAATAATTAATGAAGAAGAGCTTTATATTTTTAGGGCTATCGGATCAATATATTTTTTGAGTTTTCGATTTCTGATTTTCTGAATTTAACATTGTTATGGAGAATTTCCTCCCTCACTGGCCCTTTCCTCTTTGTGTTTACATCAAATTTGATGAAGTAAAAATATAACATAAGAAGTTGATTTCGAAAAAATTATGGTTGTAATAAATAATCATTATAAATGTGTAAGTTTACAAGATTAGAGGATGAACTAGACCAAAATTGAATTGCGAAAATCTCACTTTGAGATGAATATTAAATATTAATTTTAATATTGGTTTGACATAAATTTACATTATTTTAACTTTTTTAAGTACTTGTAGGATTAGTGTCTTTGTTTTAATAAAATCATACAAAATATAGAGAAGTGTCAAACTTGTCTTATTGCCAAAAGGGCCCGTTTGGATAAGAACTTCAAATATATTTTTTCAAATATTGATTAATTCATGTCCAAACACGCATCAATCTAATTTCAATACATGATATTTAATTAGTACTAATTATGTACTCTCTAACAACACTTTCACGTTTATTTTCTAAGATTAGATGGATAACAGTTGTCCACTATTTACTTGACAAATGAATTAAGAAACATAATTAATTTTACCAAAGCATCCTTATTAAATACAAGTCATTCAAACATTGAAAAATGAATACTAGTATTTAATAGCAAAAGTAAAAATAAATTCAAAATGATAAATTATTCACTGATTTTATAAACTAGACAAAATTTCGGACATTCCAAAATAATATGGTGGATAAGTAAAGATGAACGGAGGGAGAAGGTTACAAAAACCTACACGAAAGTATTATAAGTTGTTTTCTTTTTTCTATTCTTGTTAGTTTCTTCTTCTTTTGAGTTTTGTGGAATCGAAGTAATTAAATTAGTCAATTTTTGGTTGGTATCCTCTTTAATTACCATATATAAGATCATGATAGATTTAATTCTTACAATATAGCCTCGACCCTAACGCAAGCAATGACCTAAGATAAAATGATATATTTATCCTTCTAATTTTCTTGTATATCTCATTTTTGTCATGTGAACCAAATATACTATACTACTCCTTCACAAACATATGAAACATCTGTTCCAATTAATTTCGCTCTTTTCTTTTTAATCGATCTCAAAAAAAAAAATAACAACTTATTCTTAGTAATTAGAGGTAGATTCGAAATTCAAAGAAGATAAATATATATATATATATATCATGAAGGATAGATGCATATTAGTTAAAGCATATTATTACTTTGTTCGATAATTTTATTAAAAACACATTAAATTAGTATATTAATGTATAAATATGAATTAAATAACCCGTATTGGTAAAACTTTTTATCCCATGCCATTCAAGTCGAAAAAAGGAACTTAGTAGCTATTTCAAACCATACACCCAACTTATTTTGTGTCTTAGCGTATCTGATAAAATCTCAAGTTATATATACCAATTTTTTTTCAAAATTAACAGGTACACACGATTACCCCTCCTCACCATATAGGTCCGCCTATGTAGTAAGTACATCTAACTTTAAATTTTATCATATAGTAATTAATAATCATAAATTTCTTACTTTCCTAAATATCGTATCCAATATAAATTAGGACGGACAGAGTAATTGGGGGGGGAGTGAGGAGGGAGGGAATCCCTTTCAAAATTCAAACTCAAAAAGCCCAACAAAAATCGGGTCGGGTCCACTCATTTTGTATCCGTTCAGAAGTCAAAAGCAACTCACAATTGGATTATTCTAGATTATTGAGAAGTATGATATATATATATATATATCATGAAGGATAGATGCATATTAGTTAAAGCATATTATTACTTTGTTCGATAATTTTATTAAAAACACATTAAATTAGTATATTAATGTATAAATATGAATTAAATAACCCGTATTGGTAAAACTTTTTATCCCATGCCATTCAAGTCGAAAAAAGGAACTTAGTAGCTATTTCAAACCATACACCCAACTTATTTTGTGTCTTAGCGTATCTGATAAAATCTCAAGTTATATATACCAATTTTTTTTCAAAATTAACAGGTACACACGATTACCCCTCCTCACCATATAGGTCCGCCTATGTAGTAAGTACATCTAACTTTAAATTTTATCATATAGTAATTAATAATCATAAATTTCTTACTTTCCTAAATATCGTATCCAATATAAATTAGGACGGACAGAGTAATTGGGGGGGGAGTGAGGAGGGAGGGAATCCCTTTCAAAATTCAAACTCAAAAAGCCCAACAAAAATCGGGTCGGGTCCACTCATTTTGTATCCGTTCACACTTCCCCCCATAGCTTTTTCTGCTATTTCTTGAACAGAGCTCTGAGATTCTTCACATTCCAAATCGAATTCTGCCAGAAGCAAAAAAGGGTTACGAAGAGAGCAGAAATGGATGCTGAAAACATTGAAAATTCAGTGGAAATCAAAGGAATTCCAACTCGGGATGGCAAATATGTTGAGTACAATGTTGTGGGTAACTTCTTTGAAGTTACCTCAAAGTATGTCCCTCCAATTCAACCCGTAGGCCGTGGAGCTTACGGAATCGTCTGGTACTTCACTCATCCCTAAAATTCTTATTTTTCAGCTCTAGCTATTAGATTTTGATGTTGAAATTTGAAAAAAAGTTGAGTTTTTTAGTTGTGATTTTTGAAATTTGGATTTTTTGTGAGTGGAGGTCCTAAGATTGAGAAACTGGTCTGAGTAAGTTTTGGGGAAATTGAAAACATTTGAAGATCAGATTTTTTTAAAATTTGATTCCCAAAATCTATGGCCAAATGCTAGCTGAATCTACGGAGACGAATTCAGGATTTAGAGGGTGGTCCAGAAACTTGGCATGTCTATACATAATTGGTGTAGTTAAACCTGCTGCATGACTCTTTTGGGTGTGTAAATTGCAGATTTAGGATTTAAAGTCAGTTGGGGTTCAAATTTGGTGTTGAGGCACACAAACATAATCTGAGCTGATAGAAATGAATGCAGTTATCCTGGATCAGCTCATGTGTGTGCATTTAGGATATCGAAGTTTCCTAAAGTTGGTGCTTTTGTTAGAATTTTTTGGGGTTTTTGTGTGTACTTCCATAGATCATATGTATAGATGCATGTCTGATAATCCTCGAAAGGATATAAAAGTGCGATGATTGGGTCATATATTGAGTCCCTTTTCTGTTGTGAGTAAAGTTGTGCATAAAATTAAAGTCTTTTGCCTTAGTGAGATTGAGAAACAAGTGTCAAACTATAGGATTTCATTATTGATTTGATTTGAATTCTATTTTTGTTAGTCTTATTGAGTGGCAAATTAACATTTTGTTGGGTTCCCCTGCAGCTGTGCTACGAATTCGGAGACGAAGGAGGAGATAGCCATCAAAAAAATTGGGAGTGCATTTGAAAATAGAATTGATGCAAAGAGGACTCTTCGCGAGATCAAACTTCTTTCACACATGGATCATGAAAATGTATTCTCAAATTAATTGCTAACTAGTATAATGCTTAATCTTTGAGATTCATTTCGTCTTCCCTTCTCCCTTTTTCAAGTATATATCTTCTGTTTGCTTGTGCCAAGTGCTAATGGAGTCTTAAGTTTGACTGTCATGTATCTGCAGATAAAGACAATGTTTTTACTCAATAGTTTCTGAAACAAAGTTTATTACTTTGCCTATAGTGTCTTTTTCAGTACAATCTTTAATTTGGTTATCAATATTCCTAGATTTTGATATCGGTGTACTGGTTCTGCAGGTCATCAAAATAAAAGATATAGTAAGACCACCAGACAGAGAGGAATTCAATGATGTGTATATTGTGTATGAGCTAATGGATACTGATCTGCATCAGATAATACGCTCTTCACAGGCCCTCACAGAAGATCATTGTCAAGTATGTATGCCTCTCTACTTATGCTCAATTTTCATTAACTTTTAAATAATGTATATATAACAATCACTCTGTGACAATTAGAAAATCCAATTTTAATGTGAATAGAATGTCTTAGTAATTTGTTATACGAACAATTATAATTGATGCATGATGAAAAAGATCAAACCTGCTGGATATTACTGATTCTTTGTTCGATGATGTGCTATGAAGTTGCATACTGTGGAAATGGGTAGTTTACCCTGATCTTAGTTACAACTTACAAGTTTAATAAACTAGCACCTGCACAAATGGTGTGCTTGAACAAGAAAAGCAATTTGTTCATCCTAGCTGTTCTGGATTTATTTGACAGAATTAGTGAGAACGAGATAGAACTTGAATATTCGCTAGTATACAACGAACACAACACTCCAATTTATCCATTTTAAGGTTTGAAGATGGCTACATAATTTGGAAGCTCATTTCACATTTTATGGTGTTCTCAGCAGAACTGTTCAATGAACTACTCTGACTTTCTAAAAATGTTGTTGCACCCGTGTCATTAAGGAAATATAGAAATGTGAAATTCTTCTTCGAATGGACTACTAAAGAAATAGTGCCACATAAAGTGGAATGGAGGGAGTAACTCCTTTCACTAGCTTATTTATTAGCTGGTTTGTTGATGGTGCTTTTATTTTGTAACCTCCTGTATCTGATGCTATTTGCAATTTATGCTTGTTTCCAAAACAATTCCACAATTTCCAGTAACACAGGAGAAAATTTTAGGGTAATCTGAATGAGATTGGTTATGTTTACTTGCATGTTGAAGGCTCAAATTGGATGTTTTTATCTAAATTCAGCTTTTCCTTTTTCTTCTTTGGTGTTGAGATGTGGAAACAACCACTTGCAGAAATGCAGGGTAAAACTGCGTACAATAGACCCTTGTGTACCAGCCCTACCCCGGACCCTGTGTATAGCAGGAGTTAGTGCATTGGGCTGCCTTTATTTTTGTGATGGCACCACAATTTATCAATTTCTCACCCTCTACTGCATACAGGTTTTCACCCACTAAAGAAAAAAAAAGAACTACTATTGCCTGACCAAGCTTTACCATATTTTTGCTGTCATAATTTATGCCTATTTGGTTTGGCCAATTTCCATTGAACCCGTCTTCATTTACTTGCGTTGCTTGATACCGGGGTCTTCAGTATCTCATTACTAGAAAGTGGTAGTTTAAATTACTTTAGTCTTAAATTTCAATATGATGTTTTTCAGTGGGGCCAATCATCCATTGAGTTCAAATGGTGCATCACTGGCTCTTAGAGATTTCTTGGTTATCAAAAAAAAATCAGCAAATGATCTTACTTGCAACTAGTTAAGCTGTTATTTTCAAATAATTCTATATTAACTCCTATTTAACAAAATTCACACTTGATTGTTTTAATGTATGTGCTAGTTATATTGTGTATATTGGCACAATTGAATATTGACTTTGGTTTGGCAAAGTTTTGTAACATCCTCTTTATGATGCTTTTTCAGTACTTTCTCTATCAATTATTACGTGGACTCAAGTATGTACATTCTGCTAATGTTCTTCACCGGGATCTGAAACCTAGCAACTTGCTACTCAATGCAAACTGTGACCTCAAGATATGTGATTTTGGGCTTGCTAGAACCACTTCAGAGGCAGATTTCATGACAGAGTATGTTGTTACTCGATGGTATAGGGCACCCGAGTTACTACTTAATTGTACTGAATATACTTCAGCAATTGATATATGGTCAGTTGGTTGCATTTTGATGGAACTCATTAAGAGAGAGCCTCTTTTCCCCGGCAGAGACTATGCTCAGCAATTGGGGCTTATCATTAAGGTATATCTGCTTACACTGATATGTTGTTGTGTCTTATCCTTCTAAATCTCCGTTTCAATTTGTGTCTTAGTTTGACAGGGCACGAAGTTTAAAGTAAAGAAGACTTTTGAATCTTGTAGTCTTAAACATTTCATATGAGATGTTTAAATTAAAGTTTCCACATTAGGAAAGAGGTTTTCTTTTTGAAACAGACTAAAAAAGGAAGTAAGACAAACATAATTGAAACGGAGGGAGTAGTATATATATTCATTAACTAACACTAAGGCTCATCTATAGTTGATCTACCTGATTGTCATTGTCTTTATAGACTAACAATGAAGCCTGTTATGTTTCTCTTTTCTGTAAATAAGTTATTAGGTTCACCGGAGGAGTCTGATCTTGGATTCCTAAGGAGTGACAATGCTAGGAAGTACGTCAAGCAGCTGCCTCAAGTTCCAAAGCAACCATTCTCCGAGCATTTCCCAGATGTGTCTCCTTTAGCTCTTGATCTTGCAGAAAAGATGTTGGTTTTCGACCCAGCTAAACGCATAACTGGTATGCTCTTTGGCAACCACTGCATCAAAAAAGTTACTTATCTAAACTTGTTTTTCTTACTCATCGATTCTTCTATTGATTTCATTCATGTGCATGCAGTTGAGGATGCATTGAATCATCCATTCATGATAAGTCTCCATGAGATAAATGAGGAACCAGTTTGCACTTCTCCTTTCAATTTCGACTTTGAACAAGCATCTCTAAGCGAGGAAGACATTAAGGAGCTCATATGGAATGAGGCTCTTAAGTTTGATCCCGATACAACCAAGTGATGATCCATACTATATTACCTCAATATTTTGTTTCATCAATGTCTGGAGTGTGATTTAGTTGTGGCAGGTTAGCCATTTGTGACATCTGTTTGATTGTTCTTTTAAGCTGAGCTTGGAGAGTTTGGTTTTCCTCCCTTCATACACGGGGTTGTTATAAGGGAGCGCGCGCATGATGGGGGAGTAATCAATGGATTCATATTCTACTCAAGAATCCTTCCCCCCCCTCGAAATTTTCTGTAAAAAAAGAAACTAGTCGTTTTGTGTTTACAAACTCGAAACTGTTTGTAAACAAATCATAGAAGAGAAGAACAATAAGGATGAAAAAGAAAGAAACTAAAGTGATTATTTGCGAATATGCTGTTGTATAAGGGTTTGATAATATAATGGTATTGATATTTCAATTTTGAATTTGCTTTTTTTGCCTTGAATTTGTGTATAAATCACTTTGTCTCACTTGACCCAAGGGTCATCGGAAACAACCTCTCTACTTTCTTCACAAGGCAAGTGTAAAGTTGCATACAGTACCCTCCCTCGACCCACTTGTGGGATTTACACAGGGTATGTTATTGTAACACTCTTGAGTTATCCTTTGGAAAATAAGCAATAATACCAATGAGAGCTTTGCAAGTTTCTGTTCTATGAGCCAAACACACTCTTGAATCCTACACTTTTCAGGAAGGAAAAATATCCTTACTATGTTGCTCGGATTCTTTAGAAAATGCTGCTTGGTGTGTGTTGGATTCGTCAAAAGTAGTATACTTTAGAATGATCCATACCCTTTTGGAGAGTCCAAGCAACACAGATTCATAAAGCCAATTGAGCAAATTTTAACAATCTTTACCCAAGAAAACTTCCTTAAGCATGATGTACAGTTGTTGAAGCGTTATTCTCACACCCCTAATGCATCTGAAGCGTTCGTAGTTCGTACTAATTAACAACAATAATTTTACAAGTTTAGTCTTGAGAAGAATAGAGTACACAGATATTTCTCACACCCCTAATGCATCTGAAGCATTCGTAGTTCGTACTAATTAACTTATTCACTGTAATTTCACAAGTGAAGTCTGAGAAGACTAGAGTATACACATATTTTACTTCTACTTTAGGAGGTAGAGAGGTTGTAGTCAAACATAAACAACGGAGGTAGTAAAAAACATGGCAAATACTGAAGAGAACATGACAAAGTGGTGTGAAAAAAGGAGCACCACTTCAATTTGAGGCATCCACTCCTCTCGTCTTCACATGCCCGAACCATGTCTCATTTTGTATTAAACATGAATGCTAAATAAAAAATCCTTACAGTGGCAGTGAATCGTCAAAATTCACATTGAGAAGTTTGGTAAGGCAACAGGTTGAAGGTTGTTGGCCAAATGATGCACACAGGAATTCTGAATTGAACCTCTTTTGAGAAAGGAGAATAAATGCCACAACGAGTGGCACTGCCGATTGTCTTTTTATTTTTCAGGATACATTTACCTTAACTGGCTTGATCTAACAAAAAAGGTCTGCAGTAACAAAGAGCTCAAACTCTCTGCCAATACGACTATCAGCGATGACATCAATTTCCATGCCTTGCAACACTTTTTTTTTTGTATCTGGACTCTGGAGGACCTCAACAATAACAATGTAGGCTAATACAGGTACACAGCTTATGATTACAGCACTCAAATTAGAGTTATGTTAAGTACCAATGACTTAGAATTTAAGAACTTGTTTGGGTTGTCTTCCTCGCTTTCCCATTGCCTTTTCCAGAGCTGTATGAAAATCATCAAAAGGTGCTACTTCCAACCTGTATGAAAATGAAGGAGATTCAACGTCAGTTCCCCGCATCTAAGACGGGTGGTAAATGATCTGCCATCCGTCTTGCATCATTAGGCTAACAAATGACTTCCTCGCCCATTATCATCCGCAAAAACATTTTCAAATTTCAGCTGTTTAGAAGAATCACTGAATATTTAATTTTTTCAATTGCATTAAAATTCTAGTTATCACAATCTTAAAACTTTTTTTTTCGCAAGGACATCTTGACATCAACTGAGAGGGGGGGTTCATACTCGTATTTCAATTTTCCATCTCGACATAGGCCCAAAAGATAGTCTATCATGGATTGGCGCTCTTCAGCTTTGTCTGAACTCATCCACCTCTGTAGCCAGAATCCTGTCAAGGTAAGCTCCTGAAAATATAGTTTCCAAAACAGTTCAGTATTCTTTTTCCTTGTGGCATACACTAACACATCACTCACTAGGTTCCAATATTAAATTTTTACAGGTCTTAAATGCATATACTTGAGGCTCTTATTTGATCTCCCCACGTTAAATGTTCTTATTGAGATTAAAATAGGCACCTTATTGAGATTTGTTTTCTTTTTATCCTTTGGTAGGGAATTGGGGTAGAGAGGTAAGAAGGTGGTCAATGTTGAGCTGAGCCCACACATCTGGTAAGGCAAGACTCCCCATACAGCTCGTTGGCCTCATTGAGGTTTTAATACTTGTTTAGGACAGTTACAATTGAAGAAGATGAAAATATCTCAACATAGAGGTACTTATGTATGACCTGCAGGTTACAAGAATTTAATAGATTCTACCTAGTAACTCAAAGATTGCAACACTGTGGATGCATCTCAAGATCCTATTTTACCGTCCAAGTTCTCACAACTTTATTCCACATTACTTCCCTCACCTATGCTACTGCTCATTTAGGAATAATTGAAAATAGTTCTACCATAGAGCTACTTCTTCACGGGAAGAACATGAAAAGTGTGATGCTTGAGACTTGCCTTGAATATAAAAGCCGAAGTAGATACAGTTATCGGTTTCTTTGACATTCCCCCATATGTCACCATAGTGCCACCCTGCCTGCAAGAAACATGCTATATGTCTTTATTTCTGGCAAGTTAAATTGACTAGAAAATAAAATTAAGAATACCATCTTACTTCAGGAATTTTAGGATCAATGAAGCAGCATTGCCACCAACACAATTAAAGCCTAAAACAGGTTCAGGTATATTGCCCTACACAACATCAAAGGAAATAATAAAAATTTGTTTGGAATGGAAAATACCAATTAAAAAAATGTTTAAGAGAAGTTAAACTACTCCCTCCATTGATTTTTTTAGCCTTTTGAACACCTATAAAGCTACTTTGGAACTTTAATTTAGGGATGCTATCGACTCTATTAACCTTTATTTCTTCTCAAATTTATTCATGGTAAAGATTTTTTTTTATATAATAACCAGGAAATTGTAAAGACTTCTTACAAGTTTGTTCAATCATTTATAGATGAGGGTAATTTTGAGGGAAAGATAATTAATACCTACTTGGTTTCTTTAATATCTCTTATTTTGGACCAAATTTAAAAACTAGAAAACCACTTGAAATGGAATGGAGAGAAAACTACTTTAGAGCATTGTCCCGACACATTGAAGATGTGTAGGGTTGAAAAGGGGGATAGGAAGAGAGGAAACTGAAATGAAGGAAAATTCCCTGCAGCAATGGCACTACATAAACAGTTCAGTACACAAATCATTATCAACTTAAAATGGTTGTTGATTGTTACCAGAAGACCTCTGACATTCTTCACTTCCAGTTGGCTTTCAGTATACACTTCATCAGCACCTAGTTGCTTGAGATGGGCTTTTGCTTCATCTGATCCTGCCCTGAGAGAATTGAGTTTATAATCCTGTGATACCTCATGCGTAGAAATTTGTATTAAATTAAGAAGACCTAACATCATACACATATTAATTATTTAAAAAACCCAAGACCTTATTTGTGTATAAATTCATTACTTTACTTTCATCGGGAAAAGCACTCAAGGAAATGAACACAATTTATACAGAAACATTGGAAATGGAGAAAGATGATATCAAACTCATCGTCCTAAAGTGAAACTTGCAATTACGTGAGACAGCCTTGAAAATTTGAGGAGAGTTTGGAAGCTACATAGAAGGAAAGATGTTCTTTTAGGCTGCAAGTTGTTAAATGATTACAGAAGTTAGCAGCACTAATCAGGGATGACTCAACCTTTCCTAGAATAGTACCACTAAGACGACTCTTGGGAAAAATTTGCTACAGAGTTTTTAATGCGGGATATTGGTGAACCATATCTAAACATTCAGATAACCAATCGAATGGAAATCCCTCTTAATTCATAGAGATTATCAGCCTCTAACAAACTTGCAGATATTAGTACCATTAGATTGCTGAATGCTCCTGTATTATGAGGCAATTCTCAGGCAATCCAAGTTTAATGTCAAACATAAAGAAACTGCACCAGCAATAAAGGGGGAAATTTAGGATATCAGGAAAATGATATCATAATGGTAATATCGGATCATTTTTACCATAGCAAGGAATTACAGATGCAAATAGAAAGGCATCTATTTTATGCAATTATAGACTTTAATCATAAGTTGCATGTTGTCAAGGAAAGCAAGATTTTCACACCAGAGAACAAAGGAAGGTTTTCAAGCCAGAGAATTAGACTGTTCTCTAAACAATTATTTTGAGAACTAAGATAACTTCAAATACACCAAGACCACAACATATTTTCAGCAGAGTTAAACTCCACCTGTCTCTAATGATATTGATGCTATGAATCCCACGAAGTCGAGCTAGTTGAATAACACATTGCCCCACTATGCTTGTAGCACCATTTTGCACAATAGTGTCCCCTGCTTATGAAAAACATTAACAAGGGAGATGGAAGCAAGCAGTAAACATCAGATTCAAAATTTGGAAAACCTGATTTTAATGCAATAAAGTCCTCAAGCATTCTCAAGGCAGTCAACGGATTTACAATAACAGTCGCAGCATACTCCATTGGGGTGCTTTTATCAACTTTCTGCCACACACTTTGTTCTTTAACGACGTAGGTCTGCCATGTCCCTGCATGAAAACATTGGTGTATTGATGTGTATCAGAATACCAAATTAAGTTCCTTCAGTGGGTATTAAGTCTAGTAAAGTATGCTTCAGGTGCATAACTTGATGTTTTAATGAGCAACAGATTTCTACCTGAAGAAGGTGGGGAAGGGATAACCCAATCTCCCGGGGAAAGACCCTTAACTGCAGAACCAATGGCATGTACTTCTCCAACACCTTCATATCCCCCAACTGCAGGCAGCGGCGGTCGGACAGGATAAACTCCTGCGGTACAATAGATTTGGGGCAATTACTGTGAAAGAATGTTTCCTCTGTGAGAAAGTCAAAAAACTAGTCTTAACAATGAAAGAAAAGAATAGCTGAAGAAGGCCTCCATCAATGAGATAGAATGTTCGAAACATTATCAAACAAGTGTCTAGACCTTTTTAAAGAACATGGTTTTGAAGAAGAAAAAGGACATGCTTCCAACTTTATTTCCCTCCTGATTCATTGGTACTGTACATTGGAGTTATAAGCTCCCCTTCTTGCTTAATGAGTCATCCTTTGGTTGTTTTTGAATCAGACTACATGTTTAAGCGGCAAATTCCTTACTGCAGAAACAGAGATTGTCATTCTCTTCCTCTACTTAATTTGCTAGTGGCTGCTTTTTCCCCTCTACTGAGTAGTCACGTTTTGGTTTTAAATGGTATGTTGTAATAATTATTTACTATACATTTCTACTGAGTTTTTTTTCCTATTTGATGCAAAACCTGGACACTTCAGAGAGATCTATAGAATATGGAGCTGTTATAATGTGTTTATTGACTGTTGTTAATACTTCCGTTAATATTTGTAACTAATGACGACCATATACAATATCATGCACATGCGTTGACACCTAGTAGAGCAATTGAGAGTTTGAGACAGCCAAAAATGAACCTATGAAATTAAATCCAAGTCAAGAACTTTATATACTACTTTATATACTGAATGGTATAAACATAATTTATTAATTTACTTATCGATTAACCAGTTAAGAGAATATCTCAAACCGTAGTAACCCAATATAAAAAAAGAAAAAACCAAAACCATTACTGATACAACTAAACCAATAAGCATTTTCCGGTTCGGGTTATTGGTCTCGGTTTGGTTTTGAACAATCCTAATATCATAGACCTTTTGAATACAACATTCGTGGTGAGTATAGATTTTAAATACTTTTGTTTTCGTCGTGTTCAACACGATCCTTCAGTTTGTGTCTGTGCTAGTTAGCTTATACCAATAACAACAGCTTGCTTAAGTAAAGTACATGTTATTCCGTTGACAACTCCCAGACAATAACATATTCAAAGCTCCCACCTCCTAACCAAAACGGATCCCCACTATTGACAACTCTTTAATTGTAACTTTCCAGTTGACATGTCAATATAAAAAACCAGATAAACAAATTGAAACGGAAAGAGTAGTAGTTCTCAACATAAATCTCTGCACATATAACTGTCATTATGGATTAAAAGAAGCTAAAACTTAGTAAACTTTTCTAACCTTCAATTCTATTAATATCAGAAGGATTGATCGGAGCCGCAAGCATTCTAACGCACACATCATTGTCATTAATTTCCACCGGCGGAAGCTCCGTCACTCTGCAACACACACACATAAACTTACAATTAATTGAAAATTGAAAAGTAAACTGAAGAGAAATGGAAGAGTTACTTAACCTAGTGACAACATCAGGAGAGCCGTGTTGATCGTAGACAACGGCCTTCGAAGGCGGCGAAATGGCGGCGGAATAATCTCGCACAGCGGAGTATAGAGGACGAGAACGGAGCCGGAGGACTCGTGATAGCGGAGTCCATCGTGAAACTGAAACTCCATGTACGAGGGCTTTTAGGGATACAATCCTAGCAGTCGCCATTACAGTACCATCCAAAATGAGCTATGTGTTTTGACTTCTAATGAAACTGAAAAAACGACGCCGTTATGGTTGTTGCCGAACTTGCCAGATTAGTTTAGGCAAAATGCCTAATTTTGCATTGTCTTAATTATTTTAGACACAGTGCCTAATTTTGCATTGTATAATTTATTTATTTTATTTTAGAAATATTGATTGAATTTTTTGGTTTTTCATTAAAAAAAATTTATAATAGATAAAAGGATTACTTACTATTTTATTTTCTTTAATTTTTTGGGGGCTAATTGTAAAAAAAATTCATTCATCCTTATAGCATATGTTTTCGCTAATTTGTTTTGGACTCTAGAATTAGTCTTCGAGAGATCGTCTACTGAATGATATTTTACTAGTTGATGTTTGTTATTGTATTAGTTATTTTATTATAGTTCTTGTTTATTGATTATCGCACTATTTTGTTGTTGTACGTGCTCCCTTTTGATAGATTGTGTACAATTTGTTTTTGTTACTTACTATTATCTTTTCTTCTTTGTCTTCTTTTTCTTCACCTAAGCGGAGGGTCTTTCACAAACATATCTACCACCATGAGGTAGTGATTAGATCTGCGTACAATTTATCTCCCCAAACCCCATTTTTGAGATTTCACTAGAGATGTTGTTGTTCGTGTTACTTTTTTTTTAGTCAACTTTTAAAAAAATATTTTTTTATTTTTTACGACTCTTTAATTTTAGCTTTTCACATGGTATATTTAAGACTATAAAATTAAAAGACATTTTGGTACGTGCAACATATCTTTAATTTAAGACTACAAAATTTAAAAGTCTTTAATACTTGTTTAAACTAGGCGTTAAGTCAAAATCAAACAAATGAAGTAACTTATAACTCTTTCCATTCACTTTTACTTCTCCACTGTATTAAAAATACGTTTTCACTTTCATTTGTCACTTTTAACATATTAAGAAAAATATATATTATTTTTTATATTTTACTCTCAACAGTTTCAAACTTTAAGATTAAATATTAGTTAATTAATATAAATACTATAATAAAATATTTAAATCAATCATTATTTATTAAAGAACATGCAAAATCAAAACTTTAAATAAATAAAAATCAATTAAGAAAGTATAAACTAGATGCCAAATAGCAACATATTTTTCATCTGATAAAAAACAAAATTTGCTCTAAATATTAAAATTTAAAAAGAAATCATCATTCCCCATTTTGCCCGTCTCTCCAATAACTCTTGCCACCGTCGAATCACTAATGTGATGTGAACATTAACTTTATTATATTTATAAGAATAATTTTATTTTATTTTTTTGTATATAAGCTAAATTTTATATACGAAATCATGTACTTTGTGAGTAAATAATTGAAGCACATTGACTTCAAGCATGAATTTAAAATATTGCCAATATTTTTAAATTAGGTGTTTGCATTTTGAAAATAATAAAAATATAAGATTTAATTAGATTTCAGTTAGGAATCTCGATGTGCCTCATATCAAAGCACATGCAACGTAAAACATAAGGAGATTTTGTATTATTATTTCGATCCATTTCAATATCAAAATAGATATTCTATTAATTTTTTCTATTTTTAAATATAAAAAGTTGTAGTATTTTCTTCTTTCTCTATTTATGTGATATTATTTTACTTGAAAAAAATGAATTTTTTTAATTTGTGGTCAAAATATTATTTAATTATTTGTACATGAATATAAATCGTTTTACTACGAATAAAAATAACAATTTAAAGTTATGTTTTCCATCATGAAAATATGATATTCTTTTTGAGATGGAATTGAGATACGTAGCCTACCTCTAGGCCGACCGTCGTGCTCCAAATCAGGTTTTCGGAGCTTTTCCCTTCCGTACGGACTCAAAATGGTGCCACGCTATCAAAAATAGAATCACAATGTCAATAAGGTTGTTTTGACACCAAAATCGCATTTTCAGAGACGGACCCAAAATCGGGTCTAAAATAGGATATTGCGACCCGCACCAGAAATCCCAAAATTGATTCTATGAAAAGGTTCATTGTACCTCCCCAAACTTGTGTCCTAAAATGGAACACAATGCGAGGCTCAGAACAGCCCAAAATCAGCCCATGCATTTAAATCACCATTAAAGCTAAAGAAGAAGAGAGGGCAGCAGCTAAAATGCAAAATATAATTCAAACGGGGGTTCCCCCCCCCCCCCCCCATCATATTATCATTAACATTAAATAAAATATATAGTATCAGTAGTCACATTTAAAATTTAAACATCTTTAATAAGGTTAGTTTGATGAGTTATATACATTTCTAATTAATTTTTTCTTTAAAGGAATATGTCAGGTCAACAGGGGCTAAGTAAAACGAAACAAAGAGAGTATTATTATTTTTATTATTACTATTTTTGCCCATTATTGCATATCCACATTTAGTAGCAAGCCAAATGTATTCCAGAGGTGTCAAGTCTTCGTCAAAAAATAATATTATTCACTAGTATAGTTAGATAAAGAAAAACTTATATATTACTTAATTCTAATATAGAATTCACTAATTGAAGGATTGGAAAATATTTTAAAAAAATTAATGCAAGAAATGATTCCCCCCCTCCCCCGGGCCGTTTCCCATTATATTAAATATTTTACAATATATAATTCGATTTATCAAACCTATCACAATATTGGTGGTGTTTGTCCCGTGCTGAGCCCATGCTCAATATTCTAATAGTCGAAAAATTAATGAAGATTCATATTTTCAAACTTTGATCGTGAACTCGGATATAGAATTTTTATATTTCATGAGATATAATTTATATAAAAAAAATTACATACAAATTACAATAAAACACAATAATTAACAACTTAAATAATTTAAAATGCATAAAAAATGTTCTAATAAAAAACTTCATTGACTTTTAAAATTTTAACTGTGTCACATAAATTAGGATAAAAAATACGTATATAGCAGTTAAGGTATTTGTCACTAAAATATTCATTATTATAAAAAGACATGAAAACATTTTATTTATCAAAATTTACAAGATAATTTTTTTGTAATAAAAATAAAGGACAAAATATAAGCTTCAAAAGTAGAATTCCACGTGGCACTTACGGGCAATGCAGAAGGGACATAAGGGTAAGTAAATGCATAAAGGATAAATCGCATTTCACCAATACGATTTAGGTGTAATATGCTTTTCTTCTCTTTCGCATGCTTTTATGAGAGGTACAAATAGGTCAACATAATACATGAACAATTTATCAAGGATATGATCCTAAATAAAATGATATGAAAGTTGATAATTAGGGTAGAACGCTAATAGTAGGTGATCAAGAATTGTTTAGTTTTTCTTGTAGTTTTCGATTTTGTTATTACCTGTTATTTTTATTATGTTTATCATACTATTTTTTGTTGTGACTTTTTTCCTCCATTATTTTCTACTCCCTTCATTTCGGTGTCTTTGTCTGATTTTAACTTGACACAAATTTTTAAAAAGTAAAAAAGACTTTTGAATCTTATGGTCTTAAATTATACAGTAGATATGTATAATATATTAAAATATGATTTAATTTTGGAGTCTTAAATATGTAATTTAAAAAGTTGCTAAAAGGAGGAAAATGATCTTTCTTAAATAAGTAACACAAGCAAATTGAAACAAAGATAATATATGATTTCTTCGCATTTTCTTTTTCAATACTTGATTTTAATATGTTTTCCTTGACTCGAGGATCTTAGAGAAAATGATACTATTTCTTTATTAATTGTTCAGGAAAAAAATATCTTAATAAATTTTTATTTTGAATTTTATATTTTATAAACTCTTATTTAACCACATAAATATAAAAAAACATTTAAATTCACAAACTTTAATTTTTTTATAATTAATATATTCATAATTATAAAATTTCAAAAGTTCCTTTTTTTCCCCATTTAATCAAAATTACGACATATAAATAACTAGAGAGTATAATTAATAGAGGAAAAGGACATAAAGAGACATCAAATCTTATGAAATATATGTTTGAGCAAATCTTAAACATGCACCAAAATAAAGGTTTATTCTTGGCACATTCAATAATAACAAAAAAAGTTTATAAATTCCACCACAATATTTTTTTTTTAAAGTTTATGAAAAGAAGAAATAACAACAAACAATAAAGTTTCTGAAAATATCAGAACATCTCAACATGTGAGATTAAGAAGAAATAATACTTAATTAAGTACTAATTATTGATCAACATAATGACCAATGAAATTACGACATTACCCTTGACTTTATTTTTATTATTATTATATTTTAGAATATAAGAATTTGTTTCCTTTGACTTCCATGCTTCCCCATTGCCTTCTCAAGAGCAGAATGAAAATCTTCAAAATGTACTGCGTCAAACCTGTATCAAAATTAAAATTTTAGAATAATAATATCGACAAATTTAATCTTATTAAATAAATTTTTATAGTATAAATATAAGATTTGAACGTAAGTTTTTAGATTCATCAAAAGTAGATAGGTTGAATGGAATGTTTCATATGATGAAGTGAGTCAATAAATTGAATCTTCGAACTTAACCAGATTAAACGAATCATATTTTCATGTGCTAATTTTACGACTTTATTGATAGCGTAATAAAGAGAGAACAACATACTCATATTTTAATTTCCCAGCACGAACAAGGCGCAAGAGAGAATCGATCCAATCCCTATATTTTGTTTTGTCTAATTTCCACTCTTGCAGCCAAAATCCTTTTAATGTAATATCCTGCAACAAAAGTTTCATTAATTAGTTTAATTTTATTAGTAGAGTTGTTAGTGCTTGTTTTTACAAAATATAGTGAGATTTTTTTTTAATATATAAAAACGTAGCAGTATTTTAATCCTAATTAAAATCGTGCATATATATAGTATTTGATTGTAATTATATGTGTGTAGGTATGTGGGGCCACCTATATATGTATGTATGTTTTTAAAGCAGAAGTTAGATGTATGTGTGATCAAACTGTATATGTTTTCAAGGCAAAAATTGTATATATGTATGTGATGTATATGAATATCAACTATATGTGTATCCATCCAACATGTTGCAATATATATGTTTTCAAATTGTATGTGCACATATTACCCAACTGTATATGAAGTGTATGTTGTTTATATGACGGTTTCTGGTAAAATAACGTTGATTTTCTAGCGGTCAACTAACCTTGAATATGAAATTTGAAGTTGATATAGTAACAGGTTCTTTGGACATCCCTCCATATGTAACCATAGTACCACATCGCCTAAAACAACATAGAGTTATTACTAATAAAGTTAATTATAATCACTTATCACTAATCATAATTGAAAATTAAATTAAGAATAGTTAATCTCACTTTAAGAATTTGACCACCAAAGTAGCAGAATTACCACCAACACAATTCAAACCCAAAATAGGTTGAGGTGTATCCCCCTACAACATGCAAAAAAAAAAAACTTATAGTTTTTATATTGTATGACTTCAATGTAACAAAATATATAATTAAATGTCACGGTGAATAAAATTCAGTGATCATACCAGAAGCATTTTGATATGTTGTACATTCAACTCACTTTCAGTAAATACTTTATCAGCACCAAGTTCAATGAGTTTTTCTTTAACTTCATCAGATCCAGGATTATCTCTTATGATATTAATACTATGAATTCCATAAAGTCGAGCTAGCTGAATAACACATTGCCCTACTATGCTTGTAGCTCCATTTTGCACAATTGAGTCTCCTATATATATATTTGTGAAATTAAACACATAGTATTCGATGTTTGATAAGTAAGCAAAAAAATATTAACCGAACCTGGTTTCAAAGTGACAAACTCATTGAGCATTCTCAAGGCACTGACTGGATTAACAGAAACAGTGGCAGCAAATTCAACTGGAGTGTCTTCGTGTATTTTGTGCCAAAGACTTTCTTCTTCTACCATGTAGGTTTGCCATGACCCTAATCAAAACATAATTAAGCAAATTATGTACAATTACTTGATTTATTAGTCTAATATTCATATTGAGGTTTTAAAAAAAATATTGTGTAACAATAATAACATATTCAGTATAATTCCACTAGTGAAGTCTAGAAAGGGTAGGATGGCATAGACCTGATCCCTCCCTACCTTTTTTTTTTATGACAAGGGAAACCCGCAGCCGCTACCCTTTGGGTTCGCAATAGCTCGCAAACCACATAGGAGAGGTAACCCGCACTAGGCAAACCCGTTGCGATGAGCTCGACCCAGAAGGCAAACCCTTTGCTTTTGCTGACAAGGAGTTTCAAACTTGAGACCTCCAACATAGAAGTCCCAAGCCCAAACCACTGGGCCACCCGAAGGCTTAGCCCTCCCTACCTTAAGAGGTAAAGAAACTATTTTCGATAAATTATAATCCTTTTCCTTAAGGAAAACATTTCAAAACAGATTGGAAAAGAAAATAGCGGAAGTGAAGAATCCATGAAAAAATACGACTCACTTTGTTCACTTTATTACTTGTCTGTTAAAACACAAATATTTTCCCCCAAATTATTTTCAAGACCTAAAAGTATATACATAAGGGCGTGCAAAGTCTAGAGTGGATAAGTAAAAAGTGAACAAAGATAGTATAGAAAACATGTCAAAACATTTTGAAACGTGGTGCGTAAAGCCCATTAAAAGGGTAAGAACCAGAATTGTTTTGATACTCAAGACTCAAATAGTTACCAGGAATATATGGAGAACGGATAACCAAATCACCAGGAGAAAGAGTCTTAACAGCAGAGCCAACAGAATATATCTCTCCCACCCCCTCACCTCCACCCACTGCTGGTAGTGTTACCCTAGTTGGATATACTCCTGTCATTCGTCGAAAAATTAACAATAATAATATATTCAGTATCATTTCACACGTACAAAAATTCGAGAAAAATAGGATATGCATTAATCTTATCTCTACTTTTGTAGGGCAGAGATGCAGTATAGATAGAAAAGCACAAATTCCGAGTAAGCGGCTTATAAAGTCTTCTCTTGTACTTGGACAGTCAACTTATATATGTAGCCACTTTCTTAGATATGAGCAAGACCATAATTTTCTAAGATCTCAATTATAAAATTATTCTGAATATTTTTTTTGTTTGTATATAAATTGACATTTTTTTTTTCTAAATTCTAACAAAATGAGAAATGACGGATAAAATAATTAATCAAACCTTCAATTATATTGATATCTGCAGGGTTGATTGGAGCTGCCAGCATTTTAACACACACATCCTTCTCACTTATCTCCATTGGTGGAATCTCAATCAATCTACATTAAAATAAAAATTGCATTTATAAATAATCATAATATACAAATTTTAATTACACTAATAATATATAGTATTAAATATTTAAATTTATGATGATAAGTTAACATGAATTTCACTCTAGATCAATTTCTAAGCATAAAAAAAATCGAAATCATAATCACAAATCACAAATTATCGCCTTTCCACCAAGTATTTCAAATTGTATTCAAAATGGACTAAACAAAGTAATTTTTTTAAAAAAAAATTCAGAGGGATGCAACACGAGGACTTAGATTAAATAAAGTAAGATCTAAAATATATGACGAATTTTGGTTAGTAGTTTGAGTCATGTGATATAAAATGTAAAAATCTCGAAAATTTATAGTACATTGATACGTGCTTCTGACCTGATGACGGTGTCTATGGGGCCGTGTTTATCGAATACGGCGGCCATAGACGGCGGAGACATGGTGGCTGCCGGAAAATGTGATTGCTTTGACAACATAATTCCCTCTTTCTCTAGACTCAATTGATAAAAATGAGATAATGTTTGGGTGTTTTTGCTACTTAAATAGTTATTGACTAATGAGGAAGAAATTAATTGGCATAGATTATTTTCATTTATGAGAATTTGCCTATATAGTATATGAGAAAAATTAATTGGCAAAGATTATTACACATGGGAAAAATTAGGTATGTTTTTTGAATAAATTAATTTTGTAAATGTTTTATATATAGAAAAGTTAAATAATTTTCCTAAAATAATAGTCCATTCTTGTATCTAGACATATTTTTTACAAGTATTTTACTTATGAGAGTAAAACAGAAAAAAGAATAAAGTATTTAAAGAAGTTAGATTTTTTCCAAAATAAGTCATAGACTTGATACGGAGTTTAAGAAAAATAAAGAAGATTTTTGAGTCATGTGATCATAAACTAAAGATATGTCAAATATACTAAAATACCCTTTAATCTTGTGATCTTAAATACGTCACGTGAAAAATTTTGAAATTAAAGAGTTGCCAAAGATTTAATTTTATTTTAAACAGACTAAAAAGAAAAATATGATAAATAAATTAAAACGGAGAAAATATAGATTACTTTAGAAATCAACGAATCTAAATAGTTTTTTCTTATTGGTGTAAATGGAATTTGTTGAAAATAACATTGTATATATTACATATATCACATAGAGAGACTGTTTCCATATACCTCAACAATTCAAGTAAAACATTTTAAAATATGTAAGAAAATGGTGTACATAAGTTAAGAAACTAGGACGGAAGTAGCGGAGAAAAGAACACTAACAAAAACAAATAATATGATAATCGAACGGAAAAAGAACCTGAGGTAATCAAAATGGAAGCAAAGAGAGAATGAATAACAATAACAAATATTACGATAGGCGGTTATTCGGAGAATACATTAATGAAAATAATAGAGAAAAAGAAAAATAACAATAACAAATATTACGATAATCGAATCAAAGAGAAGAACAATTAACCAAAATGCAAAGAGACAAGTAACATGGATTAATGAATACTGCTATTTCATTTCATTTGAATGAATAACAAGACTCTGTTTTACAGTTTTCTTGTATCAATCAATTACAAAGAATGAGATATGAATTCACTACAGAAATACCATTTCTTGAACTTGAATCAATTTGAGTATTCATCAGTTCATGAACTTGAACAATTTGGGTATTCATCATTTCTTCAACTTGCAGAGACGAGACGAGACGAACTGGCCTGTGATTCAGAGATACAGCATATCAGTTCCGCCATTGTTGACCTTCAAGTTCTCTAGTAATGTACTCCTTTATCCTAATTTTTGTAGCACTTTTAAGGATTTCGAAATTTAAATAAGGTGGGAGTGACTTTCGTGATGAACAAAATGAGGGAAGCAAGACTGAGATGGTTTGGACATGTGAAGAGGACCTACGTTGATGCATCAATGAGGAGGTGTGAGAAATAGGTTATAGAGGGTATGAGAAGAGGCAGAGGTGAGAGAAGTGATAAGACAAGAGATGACCCAACTTCAGGTTCCGAGGACATGAATTTAGATAGGAGGGCGTGTATGACACATCAGGATAGAGGTTAGAAGGTAGTGTAGTATTTGTATTGTTTGGGGGTGGTTGGTGTTTGTCATTGTACTAGTGGTATTATTATTGTTTAGTGTGTTTCAAATATCGCACTATTGTATTGTTGTTAAGCGTCTTTCTGGTACACTTTGCACTATTTACGTGTTACTTGTTATATTTTATTCACTGACTCCTTTGTATTGGAAATAACCTCTCTACCTCCACAAGTTAGTGGACTAGTGTAAGGTCTGCGTATATTTAGTGGACTTATTTTCCTTTTTAATCCATTTAAAAAAGTATGTATCTTTCCTTTTTTTCCAGCAATTCTCTAATTACAACTTTTCACATGACATATTAAAAACCACAACATTAAATGACATTTTGGTAAATTTGACATATCTTAATTTTAGATCAGAAAATTCAAAGTCTTATTTATTTTCGTAAATTCCGTAACGAGTTAAAAATAAGTCAAACAAATTGAAATGAAAAAAGTAAAATTTTTAACCTTTCAGAAAACTTGATCAAACTTAATAGGTGGTAGACAAGTAGAGAAACCGTTTCCATAGACCTCAATTCAAGTAAAACGTTTTAAAACATGTATAAAATGGGAGTACATTAGTTAAGAAGCTACGAAGAAAGTAACTGAGAAAAGACTACTAACAAGAACAAATAATATGATAATCGAACAAAAAAGAAAAATAGGTAATCAAAAATTGAAGCAAAGAAACAAGTAATATGGCATAATGAATACTCATATTTCATTTCATTTCATTGAATAACAAGACTCTGTTTTACAGTTTTCTTTTATATGAATCAAATCAATAGTTCGATTACAAAGAATGAAATATGAATTCGACAAATGTGTTTCTCATTAAGAGAATCAGATATGAATTCACTATAGAAATGACATTTGAGGAGTAACTACTTGTTATATATACTCTACTTGTTATGTAGTTAGTTAAAAGTCGGTTATTAATTTGTTCAAATTGAATTCAAAAATTTCGATGCTGCCTTTTCAAACTATACCATAAAATTGTGAAGAGTTCTAGATGTGATAAGTGTTTTCTTATGCGTAATTAATTTAAAAAGTATTGTATTATCTTCAACTTCATCATCAACATTGTTTTTTCCGATGAATCCACAATTGTAACAATCAATGTACAAGAAGAATATGTGCTGCACCTCTTATATATCATGTGACACAAAAATTGATAACAAGGCAAGTTTTTCTATTAGCTTATATGCCTTTAACCCATATACATGTATTTCAGAATGTATATGGTATAATCTCTCATATATATATTTAGTGTGATTCACATGTATTTGAAATATATTGCAAGCCTCTCTTTCTATCTCACTTGTCTCTCTATGTATATGTATTTTAGAGTGTATATGATAACAAAAATACATATATCTAGGTGTATCTAATTTGTAATCTGATTAAAATTATTAGTTAGTGAAATGTACTATAGAAAATTAGTAAATATGTTAGGACTAAATTCAGATACATACTAAAAAGTCTCATATACGAAGTAAAGAACTCTCTAAATATATGTTTTGATCTATTCAGATCTATTAATTTCTTGTATAAATTTTAGGAATCACATAGTTTTAAAATGAAATTACAATCTATCCCTATTTAGTTGTAATTACATTAATCTCTGAAAAAGTAAAATAAACCGGATACATAATATATATAGCTCAGATACATTAAAAACTAGCTCGGATACATTATAAAATAATTTAGATTTAGGAGAGAAATAAGGGATTTTAGAGATTTTTGGAAATAGAAGGGAATATTAGAAATAAGGAAAATATAAGACGTGTATTTCAGTAATTTTTCCTAGTTTGTATCATACTTGTAGATATGTTTGTAGATTCGACCCCGGCAGCCAAGACAGGAGGCATCGTGCTCCTCTTTATCATTTATTTTCAGTGGCGGAAATTATAATTTTTATTAAAAAAAATAAAAAAATAAAAAAATTATCTTTGAATCAATTAAAACTTAACAACAATTAAAGATAAAACAACAACTCTAAAATTCTAATTTCGAAATAGTTAATTTCGAAATAACTTATTCTCAACCATAAGAATCAATTAAAACTTAACAACCAAACATATCAAATTCCTAAGACGTGTCGAATTATGTGTAGCAACTTACAATAAAATTAAACATGTCATGTGTTTAATGTTGAGCATGCAAGTCATTAAATTATGTCCATTAGAAGAATTGAAGAAACTGCTGGTAATATAACATACAATCCTTTAATACTTTTAAAAATAAGAATAAAATAATTACAAAATGACAAAGTATCTCTTAAATTTTTAAAATTGGACAAGTAAAATGAACGGAGGAAATAATTAAGGAAGAAATATAAAAAATTTGGTAAAATACCAATAACATAACTAGTGTCATACTGTCATCTCACAACTTGCTAGTTTGCTATTTTGATAAAAAAAAAAGGTAGAGAAAGAAAATTTTCGATAGATTCTTAGTTCAAGAAAAACATATATAACAAATCAAGTAGGTAAAACAAATATAGTATGAAGAAGTCATAATAAAAAACTGTAGGAAAGAATGGTAGCATAAACAAATAATTAATATGATAACTGGAGCCAATACTAATTAATCTTCTATTCTAATTTTCAACTTTCATTATTTAGTATCATGTCCTTGATAAACTGCAAAACTCCTATAATAAATGTTGTAAATAATTTTATTTATGGGGTGCTAAAATATTAAAATACAGATTAAAAAGTATAGAATAGAACAATAAAAAGCATTAAGGGCATAAATACGTTCTATTATTTCATATGGTCGACCATGCATCAACCATGAGAGCATAGATACTATAGTCAAGACACTTATACAATAATTAAAAAAGAAAAGAAATAAAAGAACCTAAACAAAATTGTTGCAAATATTCGAATATACTTCTTTTTTTTTGATAATTAAGAAATTTTATTAACCATCAAATTTGTGTTTACAAATCATAGCTTAGGGTGACTCAACAAATTCGATGATCTAAAATGACATTTTATTAAGAGTAGGCCTTAAATTTTTATTTAAAAAAATAAAAACTAATGTCAAATGTATATTTTATTTGAATACATTTTTAGTATTTTGAGATATAAAGTGATTAATACTATTATTTTTAATTGTTTATTTCTTTTTTTAATTGGTAATATAATGAACTCGTTTAATTTTTTTTGAGATATTGTCTAAACAACTCCTTCTTGGAATTGTTTTTAAAAATTTCAACTCATCTCCTTTTTGTGAATTTAGTGACATATATAACTCACAAACGACGTAAAATAAATTAAAACAATATTTATTTTTAAATGGAGGAAATATAAGTTGCTATCTTCCCTAGTAAAAAGGGGTAAAAGAGTCAAAATATTAGTTGAATGATTGCAATATTATGATGGGATAACTCAGTTGATATATATCATGATATAGGATAATATCAAACATCTAATTAAAGTTTCACAAATCTATAGTAGTAAAAGAAACTCTCTTTCCTTTTCGATTATTTTTAATTCCAACTTTCTACATAACATATTTAAAGTTACGAGATTAAAAGATATTTAGGATATACATATATATTATAATTTAAGATCATATAAATTTTTTATTTTTTTTACTTTTTTAAAATTTCAAGTCAAATCAAAATCATACAAATAAATGGAGAAAGTAACGTCTTAAAATTCACAAATTTCATTGGGCAATATTTTAAACAAAAAATCCAACCGATGCAAAACTATTTGAGTTGTTGCTACGTGCATGGATGAAATTGAGTGCAATCATATATGTCTCTTTCTTCTTTTTGATTTTCCATCCGATGTTCGCTATCTGTAATAGATATTAGAGTTTGACTAATTTGAATTTGTATGATGTAGAGCCTCATCCGGAGGGAAGTGCTTCTGATGATTTTTCATATCCATGAGCTCGAACCCAAAATCTATAATCAAGAAATAAGTGATCTCATCCACTGCATCATTTTTCTTTTTTATGATAATACAACTATATATGTCAATTGACAAGTTCCAAAAGTTTCCAAAAGTGAAATTAATTGAGTGACAAAAAATTTCATTCGTTCAAATCTTTTTAAAAAATGGAAAAAAAAATTGCAAAATTTAGTCGTAGTATCTACAGAAAATCTATATGAAAAGTCATTTTCCTATTTAAATTTGTTGATTATTGAGAGTCATTTTCAAAACAAAGACATTCCATTAATACTTGTAAAAGCTTCCAATCAAATGAACTATTTAAATCCACTTTTCATGGAAAATGTTTTTTGTATTTGATTGATGAGTCAAAAATATTTTTCAAAAATTATATAATAGAAATTAAATATTAATAATAAATTTAACAAATTTATCAAATGGTGTTTTGATGAGTTTTTTTTTAGTATTGAGGATTGATAAAATCGTAGCAAATATTGGTCAGAGCAAGTGGTATAAAATTAAAAGTTAAAATAATTATAAAATATGAAAACTATTCTCAATTAACGAAACATTAGAAAAACAATATTTTAACGAAAAACATTTTCTTAAAGAATGACTTCATTCATACAAAACACGTCTCAGTAAATTATTGTCATCACTCATCGGTCACTTTCAATTACTATTCTAAATAAGAAATTAAAATTAGTATTCCCCACCTATTATTAACGCTTTGCTAAAATAAAAGAGTTAATTAGCTAGTGAAAATCCTAGTCATTAGTGTCTTAATCATAGGCAACTTATCGTTCACGACTAAAAAGTTGATTAAAATCTTCTATATATTAATTAATTAGACATAAGCACACATGTCCACTTATTTGTCACTTCATAATTAGAAGTTAATCAAGTATAAGCATTAATCAAACTCCTTTAATTAATAATTAATACATGAACGGTTAAGAAATTAATTAGAAGCAGTTAGGCTTAATCCTTTATTTGTTGCCACTCTAAAAAGTTTCTTTATTACATTTAATTAATACTTTCTGTTTCTGTAATTTACTTTCGGTGCCAAAAAGCACATCTAATTGAAGATTACTGTCTAAATAAGAAATTGATGGTTAAAACAATTACGCAAAGTTATGGTGTAAATTAAGTCCGAACGTATCATAAGGTGACACGTGACGTTGCTAGACAATTATGCAAAAAATAATATAATAAGATTCACTCTATATCTTTTATCCATTGTTTTATAATCTATTATTCATATACTTATTACTTTGATTATATTCACTAACAAATAATCTAGCATAAAAGATATATAGTTGCCCTCTTAAAGATTTTAGCTTTGTTATGCCAATGTTTTTTCCCCATAAAAGTTTGACATTATTTTTACAATATGGACAGCAAATCAATCTTTAGTTCCAATTTTAAAGTAATTTTAACTATAAAAAGTGTGCTAATTATATAGAGTACTTCCATATAATTCAAAATATAGAAATTTTAATTTTTAAAATATTCAAGAAATAATATCCATATTTAGATCGAAAAATAAATACGACGTGTTTAGATGATTTTGAAAAATGGGAAGGACCGGTAGAGCTTCTAGAATATGAAGGTTCATCACTATATATTTTTAGTTTGCCAATTCAATGTTTGATGTTCATTTTAAAATTTGATTAATATTATGTATAAAAAAAATTATTTTACATAGTAAGATGTTTTTTTATATATATCTAAAATTTAAATTCACTATTTTTTGTTGTTGATAATTGTAGTGTCTGAATCAACTTGTGTACAACTAATTCTATGAGATACTTTCAACCTTCTATCAGCAACAACAACGGATAGCAAGTGATTCTATCTATCAAGGCTTCACGAGATACATTTCATCTCCCACCAGTAATAGATATCAGATAAATCTGTCCACCGATGCTAAGAAAAATGGAAACAAATCACCTAATATTTATGTCTCTACTATAAGATTTGAATACGAGAACTTATGATTCTCAATCACTTCATTATTGATCACTAGGTCATACCCTTAGATATCTCTAAATAACTCAAAATCCTTGACTTACCGATTCTTAATGAAAATGTTTAACTACAAAAAGAAGTCTGACTTATCACTCACCATATTTAATTAAGAATAAAGAAATATCGAGTACCTACTCTTCCACGACCACCATACATGTATAAACTATTTTATGGCATGTTATTGACTAATTTTATTAGTGCTACAATAGTAGTGATTTGGTGAACCGACAGATCAAGAAGTAGACGTATGATAACATGGACTATGTGTATAACCTTTTTTTTATAATCTTGGAAAAATATATGTTCCCCACGTGTGTGGAAGGGACTGCATATTTTTACCAAATTGGCGAAAACATTATATTTTTTTTAATTATATTTGTTGTAAGGGAATGAAAGTGCACGTCTTATTCTTGGAAAAGTTTGAAAGAAGAACCATAGAAATTGGAAATGAATTTTCTTTCTAATATAATATAATATATTCTCTGTATACTTTTGTCAGGGAAATAATAATATTGGAGAAGAATATCTTTTTTATGTTTGAATGATATTTTCCTTGATATATACCTAATTTTGATGTTGAAATACTTTTTTTCTCGCAAATTATTTATTGTGATTTCTAAAAATAGTTATCTTAAATTGAGTATATTGTTTTAGAAAATAATTGGGGAAATAGGTTTTTGTACATTTAAATTAGATTTTTGTGGATTAGATTTATTTTAAGTTTCGACTGATGTAAATTAAATGTCATATCATTTTGTGGTAGTTGGAACTTGGAATAAATTCAGTCATGTAATATACAGTGGGATATAAATTAAATGTCAATAATTAATGTTTGATAAGTTTTTTTAAAGTGTTTCTAAATTTTATTAAAAGTGTTTTTAAGTGTATTTTTTTAATTTAAAAAAAGCACTTTTCAATAAAATGCTTTTAGAGAAAAATATATTTTAGCTTTTGACAAATATTTTTTACTGCTTTCAGGAAGACTTATTTTCTCCAAAAGTTTGGCCAAACATCTTATAAATTAATCTTTTTAAATAATGATTTGAAACATTAAATTTGATTTTTACTATTACTGTATATAGTTACTTAAAGGAAACATTTATTTTTTTGATATAGTGAGCCATGTAAAATGAACATGTATTTTTGATGTAGTTTATAAATAAAAGTGAACGCAAGTTCGAATCTCATTGGGTTCACAAAAACGATTTTAAGTGAAATTTTAATCGCTTATTGATTGATTACTTTATTTATGAGGATTCGACTCCCCACAGTTATAACTCCCTCCCCATTTCTTCTTTCCTAAGAAAAAACAATGGAAGAAAACTATGTGCATGTATTTGCTTTTGATCAAGGTGCAATATGTCAATGACGACTCAACTCAAGTGTATATTTCATTTGGTTTGTCACCTTATTTCTAAAGTGATTTTCAATGAATCTTTTTGTATCAAATCTTAACAATTAAACATATAACCAAATTAATAACGATCAAGAATCGATAAATCAATATCTTAATGTTTCTGTAACAGTTAACATATTTATAAATGAATAACCAATAAATCGAACTATAATTTTTTTCAAAATCACAACCGAACTGATTGATACGCAATCCTAATATATATATTTTTATCCTAATTTATGTACTAAATATAATATATTAGTATTTGTATTTCCTTAAATTCAGCCAAAATTCTGAAAATTCTCTGACTCTTGTTTGTTTGGTCAAAACTTAAACCACAATTAATTTAAAAAAACAATAATTCTCTAATCTCCATGTGTCAATATCTTATTGGCTTATTTTGAAAGTCAAACTACGTTATGATCGGCGCCGGCTCGCCGATTTTACTCTCCGCGTAGCCGAGTAATTCAACATATTAAATGTGAAATATTAATATAAGAAAATTTATTAAATAATAATTACTCTAATAAATTATTGAATTTCATAAAATTTTAATTTTGAATTCTATCTGACCAGAATAACTCTTTTCAAAATAGAGTAAACAAAAGTGGAATAGTTGAGGCTACCCTATTTTTAAGCAAAAACAAAATCTAAGTTTTTTTTATTGTTATTTTATAATTATATTCAAGGCAGCTTATTGATTAATAAATTGAACGAGAATTTGAGAACGGAAATTGGAAACAAAAAATCTAATTTAAAAAAATTGTGTGTAAATATGTTTTTTTTTTAATTTTTTAATTTTATATAATGCATATTATTTTTAATACATCAAATCAAATAATGCATAAGAAATAATGTAAATATAACTAATACAATTTATTTAGCAATATTTTTATACACGTGGCTAAACGATCCCTCTATTCAACATTGTTCTAATACACTCTACCAAATCAATCTTTAGAAAGTAAAAGAAGAACCAACATGGATGTGTGGTGCAATGGTGTGATTGCTCCACTTTAACTAGAGGTTTCAAATTTACAGCTTTGGATATGGAGAAAATCATGTTGGAATCACTTACGGCCTAGGGGTAGCAAAATCAAACCCAACCCATTTTGGTTTCAGTTGGTTCCCACCCATTTGTTAGCTCAATCCATTTCAACCCATTAAAAATTGAGTTGATATGTAACCCAAATTGATTTTTGAGAAATCTCATCAATATATTTTTAATTTTTTTGATTTTATATGTTATATATAGTTATAATAAAGATTTTTTTTTTTATTAGGTAATGAAAGCTTATAAAATAACAAATAAAGCTATTAAAATTTAGTAAAAAATGGACGGATGGGGTTATTACTCGTTTCCTTACCTATTTTGACCCAAACAAATTTGAGTTGGATTGAGTCTTGACCCGTTTTTTCTCTTGTCCCATTTTGACCTGCCCAGATTTAATCCAACCCGTCCAATTGTGCCACCCCTAGAAGCACCACTCTGAAATAAGTCATACGGTGTGCAATTCAAATTTAATCGTATCTCCCATATGTGCTCCGAACACCGAATGAAAATTCAAAAAAGGAAAAAAAGTAAAAGAAGGAGAAAAGACAAGAATACAAAATAGGGACACAAAAAGACCTAAAAGTCCCTTGTATGACATGTTGAAGTTGTTGATTGGATTACCCCAATTAGTAAATGTTACACTTAATTAGCACCAAAAATAAATAAAATAAACCAAAACATTGTACTTACTACTACTTAAAGAAGAAGCTCCTTCTTTCTATTTCTCTTCCTTTTTCTCCTTTTCTCTCTCACCAAAAGCCAAAAATCTCTAAGCTAAAAAGTTCTGTAACTCTTCTTGTTTTGGGGGCTTTCGTTTCTTCTCAGAAAAAAGGAGGAAGAAGAAGAAGAAGAGAAGAAAGTTCATACTCATAGATATATAGATATAGATATATAGATATATAGATATAGAGAGAGAAATATATAGTGTTTTACTAGTTTGTTTGGTATTTGTGGAAAGTGGAAGCCATGGGTTGTTTCCCTTGTTCTGGTGATCCATCTATGACGAAACGAGAAAGAAAGAGAATCCAAGCCAATAATCAATACAAAAGGGATGATCAACCAAACCCCAAATCAGGTTTTTTTTTTTTTAACATGAAGTTTGATTACCCATTTTTCTGATTGGAATAATTTTACCCCCTTTTGGAAAATTCAATGTGGGGTTTGTTGGAAATTAATCGATGATTGAGTTTTTTGCTTAAAAAATGATTTTTTGGGTATGGAATTTCATGCCCTTTTTACTGATTTTTTGGTTTTTGTTCATCTGATTATTGCATGCATCTATGATTTGATTGCTTTTTTGTTAATGGGTATTGTTGAAATTGCTGATGGCTTGTTGATTGTTGATAGAAGAGAAGAAAAAGTTGAATTCTTGATGCGTCGGTGCTGTTTTTATCTGTAAAAAAGTCTAATTTCTGATTTGAGGGGTGTCTTCTAGGAAGTATCTAGTGTACAAACAATTGTAGACATCATCTTTTGGAACTTTTGACTTTTTGGGTTTTTTCTATTTATTTAATTTAATTATTTATGATTTTTTTTTGGATGGATGGTTTTGATGGTCCTTCGATTATTTGTTGTTTTTTGTAGTTTATGTTGTTTCTTGTACTTCTGTTATTGAGCTTGGGGGTCTATCGAAAACAACATCTCTACGTTTGAGGGCAGGGTAAGGTCTGGGTACACTCGACCCTCTCCACCAAAGACCCCACTTTGTGGGACTACAATGAATATGTTGTTGGTGTTGGTTTTGGTTTTGATGCTGCTGATTGTTGAGGTACCACTGAAGTATAATATCTTGCTGTAATGTAATTTGAAAGTCTCTTTCTTTGTTTTGTCTTTTGTGTTCAAGAACTCTTCCTTTCCTTTTAGATTATGTAATCATTGAGGTCATCTTGGTATACTATTATGTGAGAATCAGCAAACTTTGGCTTTTACTATCCATGTGCTTATTCATGTCGTTTTCTTCTTCAAATGGGCCTCACTTTCTTTCAATCCTAATGGTTTTTGGTGTCTTTTTTTTTTATGGTGTAGATACACTAAAGGCGAGTGAAAATAAAGTTGTGAAGAAGGAAGAGCCTGAAAATGCAAACCAATCTATTACTAGGATGGATGGCAATTGTAGTAGTAGCATTCCCCGAGATGGGGAAACTGATGGAATTAAAATTAATGGAGTGAATAGGGCACGGGCGTTTAAATTTAATGAACTGGTGGCCGCAACAGAAAATTTTAAAGCAGCCTACTTCTTGGGTGAAGGAGGCTTTGGCAAAGTATACAAAGGTTTTTTGGCAGATACTGGTCAGGTCAGCTCGACTCCGTTCTTGTTAGATTAATCAAAATTTGCTGCTTGTAGGAGATTGCTTGCATGGCTCTCTTGCTGTTTTGAAGCTTTCGTGTATTTGTTCTTTCTTGGTTCTCATAAGTGGTTGTTTTTAAGGATAATTGGTTTGTTTGCTGAGGCCTGTTTTTTTTTTCTGGAAGGTTGTAGCCATCAAACAACTCAATCCGGATGGATGTCAGGGCAACAGGGAATTCATTGTGGAAGTACTCACTTTAAGTATGGCTGACCACCCCAATCTTGTCAAATTAATTGGTTATTGTGTCGAGGGACATCATAGGGTGTTGGTCTACGAGTACATGCCTCTTGGTTCATTAGAAGACCATTTACATGGTATGCCGTACACTGAAGAAATACCATTGAAAAGATTTGTTTTTTTGGATTTTCTTACTTTCCAACAAATTTTAATTTTCTTGGCCTTGATAAACGTATGTTGCAGACCCTTGGTCAGATAAAAAACGCCTTGATTGGAACACCCGAATGATGATAGCTGCAGGTGCTGCAAGGGGCCTGGAGTATTTGCATGACAAAATGAAACCGCCTGTTATTTATCGTGACTTGAAGGGCTCTAATATTCTGCTTGGAGAGGGGTACCATCCAAAGTTATCTGATTTTGGCTTGGCTAAAGTGGGTCCTCTTGGAGACAAAACCCATGTCTCTACTAGAGTGATGGGCACATATGGATATTGTGCACCAGATTATGCTATGACTGGCCAACTGACATTCAAATCAGATATTTACAGCTTTGGAGTTGTTCTTTTGGAGATTATTACTGGCAGGAAAGCAATCGACAATACTAGATCTGCTACCGAGCAAAACCTTGTTGCTTGGGTAAGATGTCTTTGTCTCTTCATCTGCGAAATGTGAATTTGTGTGGTTATGCTGTTATAACACATGATTTTTCCTTTATTACTTTTTATCAGACAAGACAGGGTTTGTCCACTCCTGTTTCTTGTTTGTGGTTTATGTAAAAGAAGTTGAGCATCAGCCCCAAAATATTAAGGTAATAAATAGAGTGGCCTAAGACTTGTGTAAACCCCCTTTTATGCCTTTTATACCGGACATATAAATTTTACCCTCCCGCATCTGTAATCTCACTCTGGATTTAATCAATGTGAACTTACGACTGTGAGGATGAGTTTGCTAGAGTTAAGCTCTGATATTATATTATGCTACAAAATCTGAGCATCCAACCTTAAAACATAAGGCAATGAATGTAGATTTGTAGCAATCCAAGACCTTTTTAAACCCCTTTGAATGCCTATTATACATAACAGTTTAGAAGTTCTTAGGCGACAAGTTTTCTGCTTCGTGCTTGAAAGAGTTGATACTGACTTATCTGAGTCATCTTTTCATTTTTGGTCATATTGAAAGGTGTGGAGTGTGGGGTAGTCATGTACATATGGGCGGCCTTAGAAAGTAGAAACTGATGTCGTGCTGGCTGGGCTGTCCAGAATGGCCTATATTTAAGTATCCATGAGCAACTATAGAATGTTACTTTTACTAAGAAGCCAATTCTACCAATATTTTTCCGGTGTGAAGGTCAAGGTCTACATTTTCCCCGTATCCTTTTTACATGGCCATATGCGGCCTCACTTAAGAATCTTGCATTGGTTTAATCAGGTCGTTATTGCATTCGTGCCTTTTAAACATCATAGTGGTTTAGAGTTTTTAGTTCAGAATCTTGACAAGTGACTGGAAAATTATATTGCAACACAGATTCATCAAGTAAAATGTAAGAAATAAAATACAGAAATAAGTGATACACATCACTACTAGCTTTTTGGACATGATTATCAGGTATATATGGCTTGTAAAGTATTCTTGTCTCTGTATCATTGATGCATCTATTCAGCCCCGCTGTGCCTGATATATCAGATGAAGTCCTTTGATTTGTACGCTATGTTAGTTCATACATTAATTACTGATAATTAACTTTACATAGCTACCACTTGAATTTCTTTTGGGTAAAGACAGATGTATGCTTCAAAAATCTAGTCGATCAATAAACATATCTTAAGTTGAGCACCATGCGCTGACTTGTAAGGAGACTATTATTTTCATTGTGTTTAAGAACTATGTGCTGAAACATACTTCCTCTATTTGTTGAGCACTCAATCATATCATTCCAATTGCCGCTGATTGCAATTATAAAATAATATTGCTTATATGTAGCCTCATTTACATATGACAATTTGGCATGGAAGAATGAGCCCCAAAACCTGATCTGTTAATCGTAAATAGGATGTGACTGGACCTTTGTTGATATCTCCTCGGCCTCCCAGGAAAGAATGGAATGGGTAGACATAAAAATGAATAGACCAGTGAGAAACGCGTTTAAGATTTTCTTGCTGTGAACTATAATATTTGGAAGTCCTTTTTTTCCAATGATTACGAGAATCTGCTTATGAAGCACTTATCTAACATGATAACTCTACTTCTGCAGGCGCGACCATTGTTCAAAGACCGGAAGAAATTCCACCAGATGGCAGATCCTGTACTAGAAGGTCATTATCCTGTGAGGGGTTTATACCAAGCTCTTGCAATTGCTGCAATGTGTGTCCAGGAGCAACCTAATATGCGGCCTCTCATTGCTGATATTGTCACTGCTCTCAACTACCTTGCCTCCCAAAAGTATGACCCTGAAGCCCAGCCTCCCCAACGATCACGTAAAAATTCTTCTTCTAGAAAATCAAGATCAATAGATGATCAAAATACCCCCATTAACGTTGAAGGTCATAACAGAACGAGATCAATAGATGATCAAAAGTGCCCCATTAACATTGAAGGTCATAACAGAACGAGATCAATAGACGATCAAAAGAGCCCCATTATCGTTGAACGTCACAACAGAACAAATTCAGAGGGACTAAGTTGAAGAACCAAATTGGTGCCCCTCCTACTGCTGGTATTCTCATCCAACCTTTTCGGGGTTTAAGCTAATAGAAAAACTTGCCTTGTTATCAATTTTTGTGTCACATGATAACAGGTGCAGCACATATTCTAACGTATTATAAACAAAGATTCTCCTTTTGCATTTGTGTAAATGGAAAGGGTAGTTAGTTGTGTAGATGCAATATGATTTTTCAAAGGTATAAAGATGAAAGAAAGATGAACTATTTCACTTGATAGGAACATGTTCTTCTTCATCTTGTTGTAGTTGATTCTTCTTTTCTTTGACACTCGTGGATCGATCTCTCTCTCTATTTCAGTTCTCTCTCTCTCTCTCTCTCTCTCTCTCTCTCTCTGTTGTGTTTTATAGAGGCGTAGAATTATCGCTTGTAGTTCTCTTAATACAATCAAGATTTGTTTCATCGATTTTTTTTGGAGATATGTTACAGACCTGGTTCTTGTACATTTTTATCCCTTCTGCTTGTACATTGATTGTTACATACGTTATTTGTCAATCCACTAAATTTTACAAAAGAATTTGTGGATATTGGTACAGTTTGAAAAGCCAACACCAAAACTTTTGGATGCAATAAGAAAACTTGGTTAAGCTTCAATTAGATTTAAATTTTAACAAAAAAATAAAACACAATAGCTTCTTTACTAATGTACTCCCTTTTCATACATTCTTGTAAACTGTAAACAGAGCGTCTTCCTATTCATTCATCTCTATTACTTGTCTCTTTGATTCGATTATCGTAATATTTGTTATTGCTATTCTTCTTTTTCTTTATTATTTTCACTAATGTATTCTCCCCGCTTATAGTTCTCCAAAAAAAATAATTTGCATGAGGAACAGGTCCTTCCAAGAAGAAAAATGGAGGATGCTAATACTCTTTTTTTTTTTTTTGGAATAACAGTGATGTTGGAAATTTATTCATTCATCCATATTCTTTTTCGTTCGATTATCATATTATTTGTTCTTGTCAGTGTTCTTTTCTCCGCTACTTCCGTTGTAGCTTCTCAACTAATGTTACTCCATTTTCTTACGTGTTTTGAAATATTTTACTTAAATTGAGGTCTATGGAAGCAATATCTCTATTTGTCTACCACCTTTTAAGTTAAATAGTACAAAAGGTTTCAAAACATGCATTAGATTGATTAATGACATAACTACCCCTCAAGTCCCTCTCGAAACATTTCCCATTTCACAAAGCTAAAGAGTGTGGAACATTTTTTAGTAAACAAATATTTTTTTATACACCTAATTAAAACAAATAAATATATGCAAACCTTACACTAGTCCACTAACTTATTGAGGTAGAGAGGTTGTTTCCAATACAAAGAGTTAGTGAAGAAAATATAGCAAGTAACACGTAAGTACGACAAACTGTACCAGAAAGACGCAAAACAACAATACAATATTGCAATAATTGAAACACACTAAACAATAATAATACCACTAGTACAACGACAAACATCAACCATCCCAAGCAAGACAAATACTACATTACCTTCTAACCTCTATCCTAATATGTGTCCTACACACCCTCCTATCTAAACTCATGTCCTCGGAATCTAAAGTTGGGTCATATCTTGTCTTATCACTTCTCCCTGATACTTCTTCAGTCTACCTTTGCCTCTCCTCGTACCCTCTGTAACCTATTTCTCGCACCTCCTCTTCACAAGTCCAAACTATCTCAATCTCGCTTTCGTCATTTTATCCATCACAAAAGTCACTCTCACCTTATTTAAATTTTGAAATCCTTAAAAGTGCTACAAAAATTAGGATAAAGGAGTACATTACTAGAGAATACACCCTTTTGCATTCCCATTCATCCAATAACTATATTTTATAACTGAATTTTGCCGCCTTTTTAAGTAACTGAATTTTATAAGTAACCGCTCAGATTTGCTTCTTCTTCTTCAGAGATCCAAAATTTACAGAAGAAAAGCTCAATAACCAATTTTCCCTCTTTGGCTCTCCGTGAAAATGGCTCTAAGTCGAAAGTCCAAAATTGGGGTCTCTGTTGTCATCTTCTTATTAGTCGTGGGGTCTCTGTTTTCCATCCTTGGTAAGCATGGGGTCTCTGTTTTCTGCTCTTCTTTTTTTATTTTCATACATGGGGTTCTTTCTCTGTTCTTGAATTTTCAAATACTGATTGTTTTTTTTTGTACTAAAATGATTTTACAGCGAGATTCAGAGTGTTTAAGAAACGTGGAAAACCCATTTCGGAATCAGCTCGTCCACCGTCAGTTTCACCAACACCGCCGCCGGTGAACGGCCCTACATTTGTACCACTGAGAAAATCTAACTTGAAGGTCAACAATGGCGGAACTGATATGCCAGAATCACTGAATCGTCACAGTGCAGTTCATCTCGGCTTTATGGCTCATCCACAGTCAGTTTCAGCAACACCACCGTCGCCGTATCAACAGGCAAATGGCACTACATTTGTACCAGTGAGAAAATCGAACTTGAAGGTCAACAGTGGCGGAACTGATATGCCGGAATCACTGAATCACAGTCCAGTTTATCACAGCTTTTTGGCTCATCCACCATCAGTTTCAGCATCACCGTCGCCGTATCAACAGGCGAACGGTCCTACATTTGTACCAGGGAGAAAATTGAACTTGAAGGTCAAAAATGGCAGAACTGATATGCCGGATCTCTGAATCACAGTCCAGTTCATCTCGTATCGTCTCTGAAAGTTCAAGAAATGATGAATACTCAAATTGATTCAAGTTCAAGAAATCATATCTCATTCTTTGTTATGGAAGTTCAACAAATGAGAAATACATTTGTCGAATTCATATCTCATTCTTTGTAAACTGAAAAACAGAGTCTTGTTAGTCATTCAAATAAAATGAAATATGAGTATTCATTCATCTCTATTACTTCTCTCTTTGCTTCCATTTAGATTAATTATTCTTCTTTTTGATTCGATTATCGTAATATTTGTTGCTGTTAGTATTCTTTTCTTCATTATTTCCGTCATAGCTTCTTCATTAATGTATTCCCTTTTCATATGTGCTTTAAAATGTTTTACTTGAATCAAGCGTCTATGGAAATAGTCTTTCTATACCTTTTTAGTTACTATTACATTGCATTTTTTGGGAGTCAAAATTACATGTATTTTGATTAATAATTTAAGATGTATAGTTTTTCATATTTATATGAGAAAGATTGCAACTTATAGTATTTTTCATATTGTTTTCGAATATCTAAAATTTTAAATTTCTTATACTTTAATTTAGCTCTGAAAATTAGTTGAATCGACTCCCGTGAAATGAATTGTGATAAGTTAAAAAAGGAATGGAGGGAGTCCTATCATTATTTTCTTTAAGTAACAATTTATATTACAATATTTAATAAAAGGTGTATCGTAACACCCCACCCTTTTTGGAATGTCTAAATTAGTACATGGTATGACCTATTTGAATTGTTCAAGAGTGTATTTTAAGTTTTGAAATAAGCAAGTTGCCAAATAAAAGTTGGCGAGAGTTATTGCAAGTTTCTTTTTTTAAGAGTTTCTCTAAAATTAGGTCAAATATCTCAAAGTTTTTCTCTCAATCTATAAAGATCTAGAGAGCCTACGACCTATCAAATTGAAGGCCTATGATTCTAGTTTTCAATAATAAATTATTCATCTGTACGACGTCATAACAGAGAATTATTCCTGTTTTCGCGAGACGATGCAAGCAGGTATGTGAAATGGGCCCAAGCTAGTGGAAACTTTATAAAGAATCATCTTCCTCATTTTTCTCGAAATTTTGTCCAAGAACTAGAATCCCTATATATATATATACACACACTCCCTCTATCCTAATTCATGTGATGCCCTTTTTATTTTAATTCGTCTGAAAAAGAATGTCACATTTTTTTATTCGACAACTATTCAATGGCACCATCCTCGTTTAATTCTTATTGGTTCTCACTTGATACTTTATGAGAGGAATTAGACAGAGAATGGCCGAATGGGATTTCTACCCAATTGCTGGTGGTGATGAATCCCGTGGCACACGGATCGCCAAGTGGATTATTGTTCTCTTGGTTTGCATCATCGTCTTCCTTGGTTTCTACTGGTTATTCACTCATGGTATTCCCCTGTTTCTGAATGATTAGATTTCTGAATGATTCCCCTGTTTCTTGCAGCTAAATACTAACAATTTTCACAGAAATGGAGCTGCAAGTTCAAGAAATGATGAATACACAAATTGGTTCAAGTTCAAGAAATGATGAATACACAAATTGATGTACTGAATTTGTCGAATTAAACTCAAAACTGAAAACAGAGAGTCTACATATTTCTCTACTGGAGGTATTCATTGATACTCAAAACTGATAACAGAGTCTTGATTCAAATGAAATGAGTATTCATTCTTCCATATTACTTGTCTCTTTGCTTCCATTTTGTTACCTCTTATTCTTTTTCGTTCGATTATCATATTTGTTCTTTTCTCTATTACTTCCGTCGTAGCTTCTTAACTAATGTACTCCCTTTTCATACATGCTTTTAAATCTTTTACTTAAATTGAAGTCGATGGAAAAGTTATAATTAAAGAGTTGCTCAAAAAGATATAGTAATTGATTCTTCTAAAATTTACTTTTTGATGATCAAATTTATTTTTTTCACTAACTTTCTTGTAAAAATTTATCATATATGTCACAATTTTTTTTACATTTATAAAAAATTACAATATATCTGGAAAGTAATTAATTTTAGTTACTCTTTGAAAAAAATATGAAAGAAAAATAAAAATAAGAATAAGAAACTCAAATAATGATAACTACAGATAGGGGTGTTCACGGGTCGGTTTGGATCGGTTATTGGTCAAAATTAAAACCAAACCAATTTAATTGGTTTTAAAATTATCAAAACCAAACCAAACCAAATATAATATACATTTGTCGGTTTGGTGGTTATCGGTATCGATTTGGTTGGTTCGGTTATTAACCATACACAAAAATAAAAGAAACAATTCATTCAAAATGTGAAAAAAGTGACAACAATCCATTCAAAATGAAAAATAGTTAGTATGACTTAAATTACTGAACTTTTCGATCACTGAATTTATTATCAATAAAGCTTTAAAATTCACTATATTGGCCTAGAAGGAGAGACAATAACATTTTCAGTCACACAAAGAATTGACCTAGACACTCAGATACATGAAATCAATAAGATAAATGTTTTCAATCTTGGGCATTTTTGCTTTCAATAACTAAATTATAAAGAAATTTTAATAAAAATATGTATAAGATCTTTAAAATTGATTATAAAAACAATATATTAAGTATGTATATTAATAAAATATATGTATATAATTTATCGGTTCGGTTCGGTTATTTCTTCGATTTTTTTGAATAAAACCATAACCAAACCAAATATTATCGATTTTCAAAAAATCTAAAAACCAAACCAAACCAAACCCAAATAAAATCGGTTTTATTTGATTTTTCGGTTTGGATCGGTTTTTATCCAAACCGTGAACACCCCTAACTACAGAAGTAAAAAGAAGAAGTCATGTGAGTCATTTTTGAAAAGGATCAAATATACCCCTATTAAAAAAAATAAAAAATATATTTTGGATTTACTTTTTTTCACTTTCATCAGATATAAGTGTATACGTGAACCACTTTTGTAACCGCAAGGGTATATGTGAGTCATTTTTCTAACAGTAGGTGGGGGTAGGCATGGCATGACATATATCGAATTAACATACCATATTGAAATTTTCGATACTGTGATTTTGGTATTATGGTACACATTTTAAATTATTTAGTATTCGATATGATATTTGATATTTAGAAATAACATACTGAAATATCGAATACTATACCGAAGTATATAGTTACATAAATAACATACATTATTCTTATATACCCCACTAAATGATCTTAACTGTAAGAATTACATAGAGTGTAATACACTAGTATTTGAACAAATTAGTTATTTAACTAACTATAACTAGCTAAGTAGAATATATAACATCTAACTCCTCACATAAGAATCACATATCCCATTTTTACAGAAAAAAAGTGAAGAAAATTGATGATTGATTGAAGATGTTGACGAAATTGTTGTTATGGAAGGAGAGAATGGACGAATGCGTGTTCAACTGTTTTTACTGAATCTGTTGATGATCATCCAATGGATAAATAACAATTTTCACAGAAATGATGGATACTCAAGTTGATTCAAGTTCAAGATATGATGAATACACAAATTGTTCAAGTTCAAGAAATGATGAATACTCAAATTGATACGTATTTTTGTACTGAATTTGTCGAATTAAACTCAAAACAGAGAGTCTACATATTTCTCTACAAGTAAACTCAAAACTGATAACAGAGACTTGATTCAACTTGTCTCTTTGCTTCCATTTTGATTACCTCTTGTTCCTTTTCCTTCAATTATCTTATTATTTATCGTTGTTAGTATTCTTTTCTCCGTTACTTCCGTCAGTAGCTTCTTCATTAATGTATTCTCTTTTCATATGTGCTTTAAAATGTTTTACTTGAATTGAAGTCTATATAAAAATTGTAATTAAAGAGTTGCTAAAAAAGAATGAAGTCATTGCCAACGTATCCAATTTTCATACTAGTTGTTGATCTACTGTTGTTTTTTCATTGCAACACATCCAATCTTCTTAGCCAACTCCTTTATTTTCTTCAATCTCACTGTCATTCATGTTATCAAGCATCCCGTCCACCCCAACCATCAATGTAGCGATAAATGAATTCTTCATAAGCTCTCTCACATATATTGTTGGGAAAGGCAAGCACAAAATAAATGTGCATGACTGGGCAATAACGGAAGAAAACTCAAGTCAAAAGTTTCCCTTTTATCTGAACCAAGAGAAGACAAAATAATGCAAGAGAAAACACTGTTTGGGGCAGCAAACAAATCAACCAAGCAAGCAAAATAAATCAACACATGAGACGCCAAATTTAACGTGAAAAATCTCTTCGGTGCGAAGAGTAAAAATCACAAGGCCAAAGCTCCACTAAAATCAACAAGAGTTACAAAAGTGTTCTCCAAAATGGGCACCAATAAAGTGCCAATTAATGAGCAACACAACTACAAGATAACACCAAAAATTAGAGAAATAAAAGAAGCAAAATCATCAAATACGCAACTACTGTTCACGAGCAAAAATATGGAGCTACAGGACTCCAAATCACCCTCTATCAGTTCCCAATCAAAGATAAGTTGAAAGGAACAAGCTGTCCCAAAATCAACTCAATCGGATAAGAAACGAAGCGGGAATCACAATTTAAAATTGGCTACTAGGGCTTATGCAAAAATCTGCACTCTCTCACTTTTCTGCTGTTCTCAATCTCTTGTGATTCTTCCAAAATAAGACCTAAAAGAAAGTCTTACATATGCACCATAATACTGGGGTTATGAGCAAAAGTGAGCAAAATTTATTCACAAAGGAAAGGAGTGAAACCCAATACCGTGGACTTTTATTTATCCACATAGAAAGAAAAAAAGACCCAAAACCCAACATATATATGACTATACTTTACTTCATTCATTATATTTTCTCTTTTTATAATTTATTTTATTTATTCCTTTTATTTTCTTTGTGTTTCCTTTTGATTTGACTTCAAATTTCTTATATTTAAAATAATTTAATTTCAGACAAATATCAAAATAAGTGAAGAAAATCAAATAAAACATTAAAATTAAAATATACTTTCTTAAAAAAATATTATTATTATCATTTAAATATATACGTAACTTTTTAAAAATAATTAGAAGTTGAAAAAAAAGGAAAGAATTGGCGCCTTCCCCATTTTAACAAATTAATAACCGACTTTTAACTAACAAGTAGAGTCGATATAAAATCTCACTCCTCACATAACGATTGCATATCCCCTGTTTTTTGTACAGAAAAAAAAAAATCAACGAAGAGAGTGGCTGAATGGATTTACATGAAATTGTTATTGTGGAAAGAGAGAATGGATGAACGGATTTTCGACTGGTTTGCTGATGCTGATGCTGATGCTGATACTGATACTGTTGCTGATGAAATTATTAGTATGTTCCCATGTTTCTGAATGATTCTTCTTTCTCTTTTTGTTGATTTCTTGGTACTAATTTAACGATACACTGGTTCTGGTGCAGCTAATAAACACTTTTGATGCATTCTGAAATGATGAATACGCAAATTGATTCAAGTTCAAGAAATGAAGAGTACCCAAATTGTTCAAGTTCAAGAAATGATGAATACTCGAATTGATTGAAGTTAGATAAATGGTATTTCTGTAGTGAATTCATAATCTCAAACACATTTGTCGAATTCATATCTCATTCTCTGTAAACTGAAAAACAGAGTCTTGTTATTCATTCAAATGAAATGAAATATGAGTATTCATTCATCTCTATTACTTCTCTCTTTGCTTCTATTTTTGATTACCTATTGTTTTTTTTTCGTTCGATTATCATATTATTTGTTGTCGTTAGTATTCTTTTCTCCATTATTTATGGGGTAACAATAAAGATGAAAGTTCATACTCTCTTGATTCTTTTTATACTTGGTATATTGCGCTTTTTGATAGTTAAATTGTATGATTTTTTATCAACAATTTAAGATGTATTTTTTCTTATTATGTTTATATGAAAAAGATTGTAACTTATAATATTTTTCAAACAATTTTCAATTATCTAAATTTTAATTATGAAATTAATTCTAATTTAATTTAGTTCCAAAAATTAGTCATTGACTCTCGTGAAAATAAATAGTACTAGTAAAAAGGAATGGAGTATTATCTTGGCATTTTTTAAAAGTAACAACTACTTTCTTTGTTTCATATTACTTGACCTAATATCTCATTAATTTTTTTTTGATTAGAGGTGTATTTTACTAAACTAAATTTATTAATGATATGTTAGAACTCTAATTTGACTACTCCTCTCTCCACCCGGAAATAAGATCAAACAATATATCCTAAGGTACCACATTGATAAACACATATTATCATATTCCTTTTATAAAGAAATGTTTGCGACTACAAATTTTCAAATACCTATAATTTTATAAAGATATACGAGTCAATAATAATAGTAACTAATTATTCTTTAATGACATTCTTTAATATAATTCTTTCACACGTTACAAACAATCTTATCATGCCGAGCACGAATCTTCCTACTGATTCAAATGAAATTGGTTTTCATTCATACATATTATTTGTCAAGATTACTAAATAATTTAAATGTGAAACTAATAATACTATCTTGATATTTTTAAAAATAACAATTACTTTCACTGTTTCATATTATTTGACCTCAATTGACTTAATAAACCTCTTAAGAAAATAAGTGTTATAATTAAGAATTCAAGACAATAATTAATATATTTTTCTTACTATACCAATATGTTCCATCTTCTTAATAGTATTCAATTTTCAAGAGGCATTTATTAAGCAGTGGTAGTTTAGTAAACTACACATTTAATTTATTAATTTCTTAATGGACGTGATTTTTGCTAAGGTGACACTTATTTTGAAACGAAGAGAATAACCACTTCATCTAGTTATTTAATATTAAGGGCTCGTTTATTAAATAAAATGGTTTGTTTGGTTGGGGAACAAGTTATCCCAAGATTAATTATTCTAAGATTGTTATCCCACTCTCAATGTGACATAAAAATAACTCTACAATCTAGGATAACTAATTTCGAAATAAGTTCTTCCATGATTTTATCCCAACCAAACACGAGATAAACTCATCCTAAAATTAACCCCGAAATTAATTATAACTTATCCCTCATATCAAATGAGCTCTAAGCGCAATATGGGGGAAAAAAATACTCCATCTATCCTAATTTATGTGCGTCATCCCTCTTTAATCCGTCTAAGAAAATGTTACATTTTCTTAATTGACAACTATCTTATAACATCATCTCCATTTATGTTATTATTGGGTTCACTAAACACATTACAAAGTATGAATTATGAAACAATTCGGTAAACATAATAAAGTTTTTCTTTATTACTTAAACTTCTTATCCAATCAAACAATGTCACATAAACTAGACGAATAGGATAATAGAAATTCTCTCAATTTACTAAAATGAACAAGTAAATATACATTATTTTTTAAGAATTCGACAATCACACACCTATCTACATTTTTAAAAAAGTCGTTAAATATAATTGCATACATATGCTATAATGCAATTGTATAACTGATTTTAACAAAAACTTGGCACGTGAAAAGCCAATAACAACGTCTCCCGCCTTTTTAACTAACTGAATTTTATTTACATAAGTAACCGCAAAATTTTGCTTCTTCTTCTTCTTCTTCAGAGATCCAAAATTTACAGAAGAAGAAGAAAAGCTCAAGAACAACTTTCATGAAAATGGCTCTACGGATGTCTGCTGTTGTTACCATTGCTACGCTTCTCTTCTTACTCTACCTTTTGATTTACACCAGTATTTTTGGTAAGCATGGGGTCTGAATTTCTCTGCTTTTTGCTTCTTTTTTTGATTTTGTTGAGTTTCATACATCTCTGTTCATAATCTGAAGTTAAGAATCTTTGATTTGAATGTTTTTACAGTGAGAATGATGAGAAATGCAAACAGAGTACAAAACTTGATCTCTGTTCATGATCAGAAGTACGACTTGGATCTCTATCTGAAAACAGAGTACAAAACTCCACTGAGAAATTCCAACAATGGAGGAACTGAAATGCTTGAATCATGGAATCAAAGTCGATTTCATCTCGTCTCTTTGGCATCAACACTGGGAAAATCGAACTTGAAGGTCAACAATGGCGGAATTGATGTGCCGGAATATCTGAATCACAGTTCAGTTCATCTCATCTCTTTCGCATCAGTTTCACCAACACTGCCACCTACATTTCCACCACCAACGCCGTCTTTCTCAACCACATCAACGTCATCACCTCCGCCGCCGTCACTGACACAGCGCCAAATCCAAGAACAGCAACTGAATAACATCTTGGAGGCATTAATCGGAGCAGGGGATTTCGTGGGGTGGGCTAATTTGTTATCTTCAGCAGATTTATCATCTCTTCCACTCACCGCCACCTTCTTCATCCCTGGACAAACCGCCATGGCAAATCATCAAACAGTTGGTGTGCAAAACTTAGATCCATTATTAATCGCTTATCACATAATCCCACAACGCCTCTCTTTCTCTGATCTCCAACAGCTCAAACCCAACACACGAATCCCAACTCTTTTGCCTTCTAAATTCATCATCGTCACCAACAATTCTTTATCCAATTTCACCATTGATGGGTCTCAAATCACATACCCAGATCTATACGTAAATCTTGCTTTCACATTTCATGGGGTCGATAAAATTCTTGAATACTCTGTTAATAATGCTGAACCCCTGTTATCTCCTCCTGTTGAAAGTCCACCAACACCTGATGCTCCTAGTCCACCATTAAAGCCGAAATTTCCACCATTTTTTCCTGCAAGAGGAAGAGGTTTTATTGATGGGTCTGATTCAAATATTCCATCTTCCATTGAGAAATTGATGGTTTTTTTGAGTGTTAGTATCTTTTTGCTGCAGTGATGAAGATCAATGTACTGAGAAACTGGTTCACTGCTCTGTTTTTTTTTTCTTGAATCAGCTCTGTTATGGTGAATTCATGAAGAAATGAGAAAGTTTAGCAAGATTGAAACTTTTTTTAGTTTTAATTCTGTCTGTTTTGCTTAATTGCAGAGTTAATGTTCTAGTAATGTGATTAAGATATAAGTTTAGTTTCAAAAGTTATGCTTTAAAAGTAATTTATAACTCGCGAGTGATGACTTATAAGATATAATTTGGTTTCTACAAAAGTTATGTCGATAGAGACCGGAGTTCAGTTTGTATACGTAAAAACCTTTTGCTAAACAAAGCATCTCCAAATTTATGCCTTGTAAATTAGATCGTAATTAAGGATATTTTAATTCATCATGAATTTTCAATAAATGAGCAAAATGGATAAAACTCAAAGACCACTTTTATACATTGGATATAAAAAAAAATTAGTTTTCAAATTAAAATTACTACATATTTTAAAACTAAATAAAAATATTTTAAATTACAATAATTAATAATTAAAAATATGTAAGAACATATAAAAAATTATAATAAAAAAATAATATGTTTGACTCTCAAAATTTAAACACGTCATATAAATTTGGTGGAGGGAGCACAAAATAAACATGCTAGTTTTGGTAACATAAACTATTAGTATGATTTTTGGACAAACAACACAAATTTCATTATTTTAGGAGCTAATTATTTAGACTCAAGTTAATTTGTAATATTACGTTCCTTACCATACTTAAGGCCTCAAATACGTGTATACATGTATCACATATATATGAGGTCAAAATGAGGTGTAATTCGTTTTTGATACACTGTATCCAAATGTATCTGACTCTTTCGCTCCCTTCTCATCCTCTGTATCTTTATTTATAATGTATTTGGTATTACATATACATGCATCTAGTGTGATTCACATGTATTTGAGATACATAAAAACATATCGCTCGCCTCTCTCCTTCTCTCGCCCTATTTCAGTATATCTGATATAAAAAATACATGTATATACATGCATAGGATTTGAAATCTGGTAGAAAATTATTTATTAGTGAGATAATATATTATTATATCAAACTATATAGAGAATTAGTAAATATGACAGAAATACTTATATAATTCGGTAATTTTTCCATTATTCTTTTTTGTAAAAAGAGTAAAGGAATAAATCACTATGGGCCCGTCCGGACTTTATGAACTCACAAGCCCAAATTCCATCCAAGCTAGCTGGATCTGAATAACTGCTTTGCTTTCACTTTCGGAAAATTACTCCGGCGAACTCTTTGGAAAATTACTCCGGCGAACAAATGGATTCATCTACACTGCTCTTCAACCAGCTCAAGGTTTCAAAATTTCGATGTTATTTTCTCAAAAGTTGTTCATTTTCACATCTTGCTTAAAGACTAACTGATTGATTACTGTCTGAAATCCGAAAAAAATCAGGCAGCAGAGCCATTTTTCTTACTAGCAGGTCCCAATGTGATTGAATCTGAGGATCACATTCTTTACATGGCCAAACACTTGAAGAATATCACTTCTAAGTAACTTTCTCATCTCTCTTACAGTTTCTTATGTGATTTTGGAATGTATTCATTTGTTTTAACTAGTGGATTTCGCAATTTTATGTATTTCACCAATTTAGCTCTAAGGAATGGTATTTGATCGTATGGTCCAATTTGAGGTTCATTTTGTTGTTTTTCATTATGAATTTAGAGGACATTTGGACATTGAAAAAAATAAAAAGTACACAGTGAGTAAAATTTGAAAAAAAAAAGTAGTAGTAATTTGTTTTCAAGTTGGAAATGGTATTTGGAAATTGGAGTTGTTTCTGGACATGTATACAAATTAGAGTTGTTTTTGAATAGTTGTGAGTGATTTGGAGTTAAAAATATGATTTTTGGAGTTTTTCGATTCCGGAAAATTGTAACAATTCTGTGTCCAAACAGTTTTGCTGGAAAACATCCATGGCCAAACGGGCACTTAATGATTGAGTTATCTTTTTTTTTATAGACTTGGGTTGAAGTTTGTGTTCAAGTCGAGCTTTGACAAGGCTAATCGAACCTCGTCTAAATCATTCCGTGGTCCTGGCTTGGCTGAAGGCTTGAAGGTATAAAAGTGCCATTACTTTGCTGGAAACATCAGGCACTTTAATTTCTGGAAGGATATCACACTACTTTGGTTTCAATGTTGGTTTTTTGGACTCCTATATCAGTTTTAGAAATATGTATATTGTGAATGATGGTCTCTAATCCTTCTTCTCTTGTGATATAATTTTGCAGCCTGGTTTAATATGTTATATTCCATGTCATGTATGAATTCCACTATTACATAAACCCTTCCAGCATATAACCTATCACTTTTCCCCCTTTGTTGCAGATCCTTGAAAAGGTGAAAACAATATATGACGTACCCATTGTAACTGATGTTCATGAATCTATTCAGGTAAAATTTGTTTGCATATTTTAGTGGCACTATGCCATTTATAACTAAAACTTTTGTGCTGATATTCTGTTTGATCCAGAATTTGATGATCTAATTGCAATATTCACTTAGGAAATTATGTTACTTCTGTAAATAAATTGTGCATTTTTTTAATTTCTCACTCATTCTTATTCCTTTGAAGTATATTGACCAACTTAATATTTTTCCATTCCACAAAGTACTTTTTTTTGTATCATATTCCTCATTTCTGACTCTTCTGAGAACGCCATGGATGTTATGCTCTATGGTTGGAGGTATTTAACTCTAATTATTCTCCCCTGTCTAACATAAATGATGGAGAAGATTTCAAAAACTTAGTGTGTTGTTGGTTGAACTGACACTTCATTTGTCAGAAACATATTATGCAAAAAAATTGGTTCGAGTATCCACGTAATGTGATATTTCCAGTTCATTTATTCATTTTGTATATCCGCTCATCATTGAATATTGGTGGTCCAGAAGTAGTTCCCCTTCCAATATGAACTGCATCTACCAATGTTTTTTCAGTGTGAAGCAGTTGGCCAGGTTGCAGATATAATTCAAATTCCTGCTTTCTTGTGTAGGCAGGTTATAATCTTCATTTTCAGAAAGATGTTGTGACTTTTTCTGCCAAAATTTTAAATACATTTCTCAGGAAGCAGCCATATTGATCTACTTTTTGGCTTTTAATGACAGACTGACCTACTTGTTGCAGCTGCCAAGACTGGAAAAGTTATTAACATTAAGAAGGGCCAGTTTTGTGCTTCTTCAGTAAGTAACATTCCTTTTTCTTTTTTTTATTGGATCAATCAGTAAGTAATGTAACTCTTTTCAGTTTCGTTTTAGTTCTCCTTTCACTTTCCCTTGTCAAAACCACGATAAACTTTTATCCATTATCTTGGATGCACTCATGGGTTTATATTCTGTCCATTTTCTACTTATGCTACAATGTTCTCAGGTGATGGTAAATTCTGCTGAAAAAGTGAGATTGGCTGGAAATCAAAATGTCATGGTGTGTGAGAGAGGAACAATGTTTGGCTATAGTAAGTTTTCTTCAGTTTGTTTCTTCTTATTAACTTTTTCTAGTTGGATGGAAGCAAGTCTCTGAGAAGTTATTTTCAGTTTTTTATATGTCGGAAAGGAAGGTCTTGAAGATTTACAAGTACATTATGAATAATTTTCTGCACTGATCTTCTAATGGTCAATGCAAAACATAGAAAGAATAGGAGAAATGTACTCAGTGTTCATGAAAGGTGCATAAAAGGTCAGATGCAAAATGATTCTGGGGTGGGGACCTAGGGTGGACAGAAGCAAATCCATTATTCATTATACTTCAAACAATACGTAGAGTAACTCCTGATAAAACAGTACAAGCAAGACGTATAGGTGGATGAGGTGGATATTACTCCACCTGTCGCTTCCCAAAGCATAGTTATTCCCAAACTCGGTAAGGAGGAGGCTTACTGCAGGTATTTAAATCTAACATATATTATCCGACTCTGCAGATGACTTGATTGTAGATCCTCGGAACTTTGAGTGGATGAGGGAGGCCAATTGCCCTGTTGTAAGAGTCTTATTTATGACTGTATTTTATTATTATATTCCCAGATAAAATAGCTGGAGGAATCCACTTACATATATATTTGTTTTTGGATGTACTTTTTCTCATTTACATTCTTTGTTCTCAGGTTGCTGATATAACTCATTCATTACAACAGCCAGCAGGCAAAAAGGTGCATTGTTCTTTTACCCTTTCCTTCGAGAGTACTGAAAATCCTTAGATGAGTCTTTGATACGTATGCAACTGATAAAAGGAAAAGGAAAGGAGAAACTATTCTAATTTACCATAGCATATCAGTATTGGATACATGCAGTTTATTGCCAACATAAGCCTTCACTCTGAGTCCATGACTATGACTCAGGGAATTTAATTAGTTTGAACTTTGAAGCTTTAGGTTTAATAAGCATAAAATTTCTTCTTTTTCTCTTTCTTTTATGACATAGTCCTGACTTTGTGCTGTTTGAATCTTTCAAGCCTCAGAATCAACTGTTAATAGTTTATTTTAATTATTATCCAGTAGCCAATTCAACATTCTAGGATCACGAGTTCAATCGCATAATCAGACCATTTCTTAGGATCTAGTGTTAAAGTTTATTCTATGTCAATGAATTGATGTTTTGCATTCTTGTACAGCTGGAAGGTGGTGGTGTTGCTAGTGGCGGTCTTCGTGAATTAATTCCTTGTATTGCCAGGACAGCTGTTGCTGTAGGAGTAGATGGAATATTTATGGAGGTAAAAAAGAGCATCTAGTATTTGTAAAGTTGCAATCTGCTTTCTGTATGCACTTCTTGTTTAAGAAGACAAAGATGTTTACTCATTTAAGCGGAGAGTGAAAAGGAACTAGAGAGTTGAAATCAAAATGTGGTGATATTACTTTTGCTGGTGCATTCATTCAAAAGAGAAACTTTTAAGCCGTTTTTGAGATTCCTGAACTTTTAGGATATCCGTTTTGTCAAGACTTGCATTAATTTTCTGCTCAACTCATCCTCAAAAAAAATTCTGCTTGACTGAATCAGAGATATTTTTCATTAGGTGCACAATGATCCCCTGAGTGCTCCAGTTGATGGTCCAACACAGTGGGTAAGTTAAACACAAAATATATTATCTGTTTTGGACTTTTGAGGCATCCTTTTTTTTTCCTTAAACGAAGCTGTGGCATTCTGATTTTAGCTATTGATCTGATCAATGTTTTCATCTTTGTATTGACTTAGCCTCTGCGTCATCTGGAGGAACTACTAGAAGAGCTTGTTGCGCTTGGTGTAAGTTAATTTCTGTTTAGCATGAATTGCATATTTGACACTCTTTGTTGCTTAAATGAATGACACTAAACTTCTAAGTACCAACACTTGTAGAGGATATAAAGCGACTATGTTTACTAATTTTTCTTTATTTCGTTTATGTTTTTTGTTTCCTAATTTTTCTAATCTGATTAATAAGTTAGTCTGTAGGAGCCAATTTTAGCATCTTTTGTTGCCTGTTGACCCTATAATGATGCCAGTGTGGATATCATGGTCTATACCAGAGTTGAAGAGAGTTGTAAGGAGATGTGGTTCCTGTCCCACAAGGGTTTTTACAAGACTCTATAGATTTGGGACATCTTGCTACATTGCAGTGGTGTTGAATGCTCATTTGATGTGCGTTTAAACCAAATAACTAGGTGAAGTTTAAGTTGGACAGTCTCGCTTAAATGGCACTTAAAATGCAGATATTTAGGCATTAATGCATGCCCCTCATCTCCCTACGGGTTTTGTCTTTGAGAAAGCAGCACCAGAAAATAAATATAGTTGGCAAAGTGATATATAAATTGTCAGTATTAAAACACTATAAAGGAAAAAAATGACAGCTCGGTATACAAAGCATCCCGCATTCATACGGGGTTGAAGATGGACTGCACACCAAGGGGGTGTAATGTACACACAACCTAACTTGACGCAAGCATCAGTGGTTGATTGCAGGGATCAAACCCGTGACCTATAGGTTGCACAGAGACAAGTTTACCGTTGTCCAAGGCTCCTCTTTATGAAAACATGAGTAAAAATTTCCCTTTTTACACTTCTGGATTTTACAGAAAACAAATCACTGCATTAAAACAATAAATGGATGCTGGTAAATGCAAGGAACAAAAAAATCAAACTACATAATGGTATATGCTATCATTTAGCTTATGGTTTAGCATGCTTTGTATGTCTCTGTGTTCCTTTCTCCTAAGCACTTTGCAGTTATTCTTTTCTTCCCTGATATCACATTTCTTACAGAGAGTTAGCAAGGGGAAGCAGCAGTTCAAAATTGATCTCACTCCATTTTGTGACTAGAGCACAGAAGTTTGGCTATCAGTAAGCATATTCGAACCCATAAACTATACATTATGTGTTCGACCTGATAGGAGTTGTACTCAGGTTGCAGTTCATGAGTTACATTTCTACTTTATGTAGTGTTTTTCTTACTACTTCTGGAAAGTGAATTGGTTTTATCTAATCCATGATTCGTATATTAATTTCTGATCTGGATATTCTAATAGTTCACTTTGTTGACAAACTACCTGTCTAACATAGATGTGAATGCTTTCTTGAGCCCTATGAACTTGTTAGTTGTAAACCTTGACATCATTAATCTCTCAACTTCCATATTCTTATCCTTAATATGAATGTTAAACAGATGATTCTGCAGAGAAGATGTCTCCAGTCGTTTTAGCTTACATGTGGTGATGAGCTTCCTGCATTTTTAGTTTGCTACTTTGAAGACATTACACAGCGTGTATTCGTTACTATACTGAACATTATTAAATTTTCACTGTTTATTGTAATTTGATCCAAGACCGAATCATTGGTGAGAGTTGTAACACTTCCAGTGCATTTTTTTTTTTGATAACCGAGAAATCCGTCTGTGACCCGCCCTTTGGACCAATCACAGCCTTCTAAACTCCAGTGCATTTAGAAGGCTAAAAATGCTCTCTTTGGACTTCCTTTAGAACCTTTCGGTACCATATGTTACACCTTTGTAAGAAATTCATGCTATTTAACTTACACTGTGAATTCATTCAAGTTCTTTTGTTGTTGAGGAAGTATTCCTTCTATGCATTCGATTGAGATGCAACAGTTGCTAGCTGAAACTCGTGTTATCGTATTATCAGTCTCCAAAACAGATATTGCCACAGCTGTTAGCTTTGTTTGTGAGAGAGGAATTGGTGCAAGAGAATGCCTTGCTAGTCTTTACTTGCACAAAAAAATAGGACATATAGAATGTGATTTCAAGGCAAAATAGCCTATATAAGCTATAATATGTCATCTGATTTGGTAACAGATTTGACTTGTACAAAAAGCTACAATGGTATAATTAGTGTGGTGTTTACACAGGGAAAATATTGAATGATTCAGCTGTTGCAATTTCATTTTAATACTTCCAATGTTTGGATAGTTTCTATGGCCTAAAAATCGAACTACAGATAAACTAGAAAAAAGAAGAAGTAAAACCTCTCTCCCTAACAGCTACAATTCACTGATTTCACCATCTCTGCAACTGCCTACCCACATGTACAAATTTGACTTTGAGTTATTGTTTGATGGTAGAACACCACAACAATCCCTCCTTGGAGACTGCACCAGAAGAAAAAAAGAAGATCCAGTAAAAACATTATACGAAAAGGTGTTATAGTCGATATGCACAAATTGATCTGGACACCATACGACAAATGTATGTATAGAAGAGTTGAAAATGTACCTTTTGCCATCTGTTGTTATCTGGTCTTTTCAACAAAACAATGTTGTTGATCTTCTCAGGTGACTCAATTTTCCATCTGCAAGAAGGTGAAGACTCTCTATGTCTATAATAAATCCCAATAATCTGATTTCTTGAATGATCAAATTTCGCGGTGTTCATGTAATACACAAAAGGCTTCTGGCAAGGATGTTTTGTAACAGGTCTAGTGTTGAATGCATAAGCAGTGTAATCTGCTCTTCTGTACCAATTGAGAAATGTCCTTGAAGGCATTTCAAGTTCTCTAGGTGAAACATTTCCTCTAATTATCTGAACAACATAGCCCCATGACACTGAAATTGACCAATATCTCTCTTTGTCATAGCAAATTGATTGTTGCATTAGGTTAGCAGAGTCGAGTTTCGAAGATTCAAATAGGCGTTGGAGACCGTTAACCCTGGAAATTCCTGGGAATATTGGGTCTACTACATCAAGATGATGAAGTGAGACTAGTGGTGTTACTGGATGTGCTCCCAATAGGCCTAGTAAGTTCCCATAGACATCATACTGTACTACCACAAACAAAACAAAAAAAAAAATATCATCAATTTCAGCCAAATGCTTTAGAATACTTATAATCTATGTAGCTCGGACTTTCCAAAATGTTATATTTTTGAAGGATCCGATACATATCTGACGATATGAGCAACATAGCATATGGTTTATCATCGATAGTATAAGTTTCCATGTATCCATTGTACTATACTACCACAGACAAAACAAAAAATGATCATCAATTTCAGCCAATGTTTTAGAGTACTTATAATCTATGTAACTCTGGCTCTACAATAATATTGTTGTATGAACTTGTATCCATGTTGGATTCTCAAACAAATGCAATTTTTTCGGAGGATTCAACATACGCCAGGCGGTTATTTTTAAGAGTTTGAGCAACATAGCCTTTTTAAGAGTTTGAGCAACATAGCCTATGACTTACGATAAAGTCAAAATGTATAAGAATTGAGTTTAGCTTATAATCAATGTTACTTGGACTCTTTAAAAGATGCTGCTTGACCCGTGTTTGATTCTCAAGAAATGCACAATTTTTTAGAGTATCTAACACACACTACACATCCAACGAAACATTATTGAAGTGTTGAGGCAACATAACGATCAATAATTGAGTGATTTTTTTGTTACAAGATAAAAGAAAGGTGACTTTATTACCCCCATTTGCCATGATTAAGTGATCATATGTTTCATTTGCACATGGGATCTATGCTCCTATATATAGGTAAACTCAAATGTCCAATTAAAACAAGTATATCAATCAATTAATACAGAATTTCTAGTCACCTAAACGATAACTAAACATAACCATTCATGATTTAAGAAATTAATAGCCTACTATGATATGTAAACTTACACAAGCCGATAGTGTAAAAATTCTTTATATTATCAGTATAAATAAAAAATTTACCTGATGAAATCCGCGTTCTTTTGTAAGTGGTACACCAAGTTCAGCCATACAAGCTTGAATTCTATCATCACTTCCATATAATCCAGGATATCTTTGTATACAACGATCTTGCATTTTTTCTAACTCTTTTGCCAATGGATAACTAATTGCAAATCCACCACCACCATAAGCCATTGAATATGAAAAAAAAATATTTTGTACATGACTTTCTGAAGAGCTACCAATATAGTAATATTGGTTATGATCATATTTTGATAAAACCCTAACTACATTTTCCACAAAAAATACCGTATCGTCATCCCCCATCACGAACCATCTCACGTCTTTCAAACCCAACCTTAACGTCTCTGAAACAACCCTAGATATCCTTAGTGCCGATCTTCTCCCTTGTCGATTCGTGTAATGAAAATTTGTAGTATCATCTGGAAAAAAAGAAGATCAATACTTGCATAAATATACTATATTAAAAAAATATTTACCATTTATAGCAATAACATATTTTTTTTTCACTTGATCACTTTTAATACATTTATAATACAATTTTAATACATATTACAAAGAACAATTTATTATTCACATATAATACAAGTTTTATTGGTGGATAATACATTTATCACACATTTTAATACACTTATAATACAAACAATCATAATATATTTAGAAAAACAGTTATAATACATATATATTGCATACATAATTCACTTTTAATACATATTGTAGATTTAACATAATATTGCTATGTATTGCTATAAGTGGTAATAAATAAAAAGTATTGCTAAAATCAGTAATTATTTATTAAAAGATACCCAATGTTCAACTCATGAACTCATCATTTTCGACATATAGAGTTTACAGAAAGTATAAGAATTTCAACGATAAAAACCTAAAGATCGAAACCATCAATATAAAAAAAAAAAAACATGTCATCGCGATCACCTGAAATCCTAATATCAGGTAGGGCTTCATTGTTATTAATTTTGATCTTTTCATCTAACCAAACAACACCTCTTGTCTCTCCTGGTTTCCACCATAATTTAATATACTCTTTCCTTTTATCCCACAAAATCGACGATCCAGCTATCCCAAACACAACATGTTTGAGCATAGTTTCCTCTTCCTTTTTTCGAACATTGTTATAATATTCATCATTATGTTTGTTTTTTTCTTCATCTTGAAGAGTGAACGTAGACGTGTTATTATTCGTCGAAAGATGATCAACTTCATCAATATTGGAAGAACAATCATCATTGTTAAGAATGTAATTTGTGGAGTAAATAAGATAAATAATTAATATTGAGACGAATAACCAAGTTATGAAATTCCGTTGAGAACGTTGAGAAGTACTCATTATAATTATTATGAAGAGATTAATTAAAATGGTTGAGTTTGTTTACAATAATTCATGATGGAGAAGAAAATTGGTGAGTAAGAGACATGATCGGATTAATTTTTTGAAGTTTGTTAGAGGAATGAAGAAATCTACGCGATGTGCAGATAATATTAAATTAAAAATTATAGTAATAAGTGTGATTTGTTATGTGAGTAGTTTGAACATGTTAAATTATATTTATCTATTTACTTTGCTAATATGGTGTGAGTTTAATTGATATTATAAATGTTAGACGTGGTATATTTAGATGATGCCATGTGGCAATTTAAAGTTTTGGAATTTTTCGTGGATGGTCATGGTAGATCTGAGTCGAAAAGAAAATGTTAAGGTCATTTTTTTTTAATTTCAAGTAATAGAAAGCATTTTGAGTTGATCATTTTCAATATCTTAGGGGTAGATTTGAGTCGAAAAATAAAATGTTAAGATTATTTTTTATCTGTAAGGTTAATAAAAAGGTGTCATGAGCTATTTTCAATATCTTAAATGTAGATTTAACATAAAGTACTATTCAAAATAAACTGATATTAGAAGTCTGATCAAATAAGTTGCAATTAAGTTTGTATTGATTCCAGGAAATGATAGGTTTTTTCATACGACCTCCTTTCATATAATTTTAGGTTTATCTCGTTCGTTTTTAATACTTTCACTCACCATAATTTAACACTTATGAATCATTGCATATGTAGGTCGATATAAGATATGACCATGTCATCTTAAACAACCTAATTCTCTTAATTTATCCTTAATACTATTTTTATTCCTATCTAATCTTGTATTACCACATATTTATCTAACTGCATCTCTAGCAACCCAATATTCAGTGCAATAATAATATTAGTATTGTAACTATTTTGCAGAATTTATCTTTCAATTTAATAGACATTCTAATTATTCTATCACATAACACCCTGTATTTAGCACTTCTTCATTTCAATCATCTAATCTTTAATTCAATGAATTTTATCTTGATCGTTTTATTATATCATTCTCTTAAAATAACGAATCTAGATATCATAAGAAAAAAATTGTTATGGTAATTCGTAACAAGATTGAGGACCGACAAGATAGATATATAATTTGTTATGTAAGAATGGGGTAGAGATCTTATTAATTTTGTATTCTTGTATGATTATACTAAATTACACTCAAATTCAATTATCAGATCACTTTTCAAACGGATCGAAGTGAAGGGTCCACAGAGCACCGAAACGTTCTTTGGGGCTTATGTGAGTAATCTAACACATGGCCCATAATACCTGCACAGCTGATAACATGAATTGGGTCCTCCAACTTTGTGGGCCATGCCCTTGGAATTAAATATTTCAAATTAACCCAATTTTTTAAAAATTAGAACATTCTGGTTGTCATCGCTCGATCACTTCCTTTTCTATTAAGTGACTGCTTAGGGATCTTAGCGTACGATCTGGGCTGTTTCCCTCTCGACTTTGGATCTTAGCACCCAAAAAGTCTGTCTGTACAAACGATCTAGTCCTATTCTTGTCGTATGAATTCCACCCATTCAGAATCCTTATCAGGTTGATTTATATAGTGATTATTCAATTGAGGACGGATCTAGAGAGTCGGAGAGTGTTTACTTGAAAGGTTATAAGTCAGTAACAACTTAGAATAATTTACCATGAACTTACATTATTTCAAAATTATTGGAAGGACAATTGAGTTGAATTTAGACAAAATTGATCCTATCTAGTGATCAATGGAAATATCTTCTTTAATTATTTTTCTGCATACATACAATATCTTAGATATGATTTGGAATTTGGTGGACTATAGAAGTGTAAATTGACTACTCAAAAACCTAATAAACACCACAAACAAAAACTATAAGAAAAGATAAATTAATTCTTCTAGTGCCAACATTGAAACATGACTTATCTAATCACACCACATGCCCCTAAGGTCCAACGATCCTTTAATTTCTCTGGCTAATATTGTCATTTGTCCCCACCATTTCATTTGTTAGGTATATAAACAAAGGAACCTATTTAGTCAAAAATATACTAGTGAAAGAAACACAAGAGAGAAGTAGTTAAGATGAGGATAAGTAGGCAAGGGTGGATCTAGGGTTGGGGGTGTTCATTCTAACCCCCTCGTTAAAAAAATACATTGTATATATATATTGTAATTTTTTTATTTGTTATGTATAGGTATATGATTTTGAATCACCTAAATACAAAAGTAAAGATTGACTCAATGATTTAAGAGTTCAAAATTTCCGTGAGTTAAGAGCATAGGCGGAATTAGAGTTAAGAGTTTGGGGTTCTAAATTTTAGGACAAAACAGAAAAATATTGCAAAACATGTTTAAAAAAAGGTAAAGAGAAATTTTCATTGATAGTGGGGTTCGAACCTACTACACTAGTATGAAAATCATTTTCACCACTTTTTTTACCACTTAATTAGTTGTCAATCAATATTTTTTAGAGGGTTCACAAGTTAATATACATATATATATTTATTTAATTTTTTAATATAAATACACGGTCTACAAAAAAATTAGTGGGTTCGTCCGAACCACGAACCTCACCTATGTCCGCTTCTGATTAAGAGTTGCCTGATTTATTTTTATAGTTACTGATTCATTTTCATCTGGACACGTGGATGTAGTAGATATACTCCTATGGGTCCCACTTTGAAATTATGGATGATGTTCTGTAGAAAAACTTATCTATTTGATTGTAATTCGATCGGATCTAACTTTACTATAAAAAAAATGATATATTATAATATGCACAAATTAAACTATAGGGATTGTTTGGTTGGTGGGCAAAGTGATTATAACCTCGAGATAAATTCATGTGGCTTATTATTTTCCATATTTGATACAACTATTTATTTTAGAATTAGTAATTCTGAGAGTAAATTCTATAACAATCTCGATATAATAAAATAAAATAAAATGACACATTTTCCCTACTCTATAGCTTTTATCTCAACATTTTACAACCATAACAAGGTTATAAATTGAAAATAGAAGTTTTTTTCAGTTTATCCTGTTTAAATCGAATATTTTTTTTATATCATATCCAATATATTCCATTTTTAGTCCAAAACGAACTAAATATCTTCCAATAATTAAAAAACATGTCTCATTAATTGTATTATAATAACTTTAAAATTAAATAACTTGCTCTTCAACCAGACGACGTATAGCAAAAGCACTTGACAACAAAAAAACGTCTAGTCTTTTATTTCTCTAAATTGTGAGACAAAAAAACATGAGAGTAATATGTAGTAAGATATGGTGAGTTGCCCTACAAGCTTTACTAGAGAGACCTCCCAAGTCCAAAAACAATAGACAACAAGAAAGGCCTCACATCCCCCCCCCCCCCCCAAGATGATATTCACAGATCACACAATATCTTGTTTGCCTTTTGAATTAATATTCTAAATTATCTTAGATATAATTAAATTGACGATAAATTCTTAATAATTGACAGGATGGAAAACGATCAAGTTTAAGTGAAGCAAATTCAAACAAAACAATAATTTACCATAAGGGCGGAGTGGGGATTTGTTGGCGGTGAAGGGGTGGAGGGTGGGTAGAAGACAATGAGTTTGAAATGTCACTTATGAAATTGTTTTTTTTACTCCCACTAGAAGAATCATTTTTAAAAACATTTTAACTAATTAAACATGAAAAAATTAGAATTTTTTTCCCTTCACACAAGAGTTGGATATTTTGTAATATATAGATGTCTTAAATTGAACAGACACATCTGTTCATGAAAGAACATGACTATTATGAAAATTAGTCATTTGTTTATGAAATAACATGACTATTATGAAAAATCATCTCTTAAGTTTTACAAATATAAGGACTCTAAGAGAAAAATCTGCAGACATATACAAGACTTTGATGTATCATGAAAGGAATTGCTTGTATTTTCTCCAATATGCATACATGTAATATCTCTTTAAGAAAAGTGATTCTTCACGCATCAAAGTCATCTTCTCTTCAATTGTATTTCCTTATTATTTTTCTAACACATACACTTGAAATCTTTTTTTCAAAAAAATATCTAAGCCCACAACTCATCAATGCAAGTGAGAGAGTGATACAATATATCAAATCAAGAAACAACAATTTTAGATGCAAGAAAATTAATCTCCAACATTCTTCTTCTATATTTTTTTTTTCATTTTTTTATTCCAAATGTTTTTGTATTATGTTGATCATTGAAATGAAGGCATAGGGATAAGTGTTTATGCCATGTGAAAATCTAGTTGTATAGGCATGGGATAAGATAATTCTTCAATGACAATCATTCTTTCTTCTTACTTTTCTATTTAATTACCCCTCTTCTTAACCTTTTGTGCCAGTAAGAAAGTTCTATACATACACAACTTTTTGTCCAATTCCAATATTTAATTCATTTGAGACTTCTTTGTTTGTGGAGTATATAAATAGATCAATTTTGTGTATAGTCTGCAGGATATCTACTTACTTAACTCCTCCTCCAATCAAAGGCAAAAGCATCAATATCCTACTTCTTTTCAGGTATATTGTATATTAATTATGAGCCTACCTTATTGAATGAAAGTTTGATTAGCCGATAAGATTGCGCACACATCATTCTTTTTAAAGCATATTTATGAAATTATAGTGAATACGTCGTTATATTTTGAAAAATTGCATTGCACACATTGTTTTGCTCCCTCCCACCAAAGCTTAACATACTCGATCTCTCACGTAGTTTTGTTCTTTGGTTTTGTTAAGAAGTCACACATCAGTAGATGAATGAGAAATTGGTCTCTTTGTGGATTTGGACAAATCTTCTCTCATGAGCTAACAACTTTTGAGGTTGAGTTAGGCTCAAGTGTCATAGATGTCAGAGTTAGACTCGTCCCAATTGTTGTTCACCGATGTTGTACTCCCATTTATAAGCGTTTACGCACCAGTTAAGATCTAGGCATGCGGGTGAATGTTAAGAAGTCTCACGTCGGTAGAGGAATGAGAACTTGAGTTAGACTTATTTACCATATCTTTACAGGTTTAGAATGACCTTGGATACTATAAAAGGTCAGGAAAAACCTTGTTCCTTTTGGCTGAAACTCAATACACACTCTTCGTGTTGGTAAGTGATCAAATTTGTTTTTGAATTGTGCAATGTTTAGTATTGTTAGCATATGTTGGAGTGTAGATCTCAGTTTTCAGTGAATAAATACAATTTCGAAAGGTAATAAATATTCCTACAACTCATATGTTTATGTAGGAATCTAGTTTTGCTCTTATGGATTCAAAATATGGAATGAAATATATGTCATATTCTGTCTAGGTTTCTGATTTAGAAATCCCTATGTTCAACTGTTAGTGTTTTGATTATGTATTTTTATACAAAATGTATTTTGTGGTTATTCTTGATTATTTGCAACCTTAAGACATATACCTACATCTTTCACGAGGATATAAAGTCCAATTTTATCATTTGCCTTTTCAAAATTAAGTTATGACATGCAGGGGCGGAGCCACCTTGCCCCCAGGGTGTTCAATTGGACACCCTTCGTCGAAAAATTATATGATATATACACGTAAAGTTTTGACTTATATTAGTATATATGGTATTTTGGACACCCTAATATAACAAAGTAACCCGCAGTGGAGATGGCTAGATCTGTCACAAGCCCACTCGCTGCCTAGTTCGATTCTCCGCATAACCGTTTTCATTTTTCTATAATTATTTTGCCTTCTTGAAGTTTGTAAGTAAATAAACATGCGTAAGTTTAATAGAAATGTTTAGTGCCTTGGTGGTAAATAGTGTCATGCTTGTCTTGAGTGACCCAAGTTCGAATCTCACATCCAATAAGGATTTTTTTTCAATTAAAATTGAATTATTTCCTTAAATTTTAATACACTTTCCTATGTGGAATAATATTTCCTTATATTTTACTCCCTCCGTCCCATTTTATATGATGTACTTTGATTTGGCACAAACTTTAAGAAAAATGGAAAGACTTTTAAAACTTGTGGTCCAAAATGAATGATAGAAATTTGTGTGGTTGTAAATCATTTCATTAAGGGTAAAAAAGACATTTTATAGGCAAATTGTTACTTAAAATAGAAATGTGTCATTCTTTTTGGGACTGACTAAAAAGGAAAGTAAGTCATATAAATTGGGACAGAGGGAGTATTACGTTTTATCTTCTGGACAATAAGCATAAGATCTTTTATCAAGCAATTAACACTTCACTAATTAGGAGATGTTTGACTGGGGAATAAGTTATTCTGCTATTAATTATTTCAGGTTTTGTTATTTATGTGTTGTTATTTCGTCTTCTATTTGAGATAAAAATAACATTATAATTTCAAAATAAGTTATTACGAAATAAATATCCCACAATTTTGTTCCAACAAAACATAAAATAAACTCATCAATAAACTAATTCTAAAATTAATTGTTCTTTATCCCTCGTACCAACCGAGTCCTGAAGTATTTATTGAGGTTAATATTCGTCCTAACGTCATTGTCAAGGCAGCAAATGTAGGCTATAATGCTTTAAATAGTGAACTACATATAATATTTTCAAGCAACTTTTAGTAAATAACCTAATTTGCCCTTCTTTGACAAAATTACCCTTCTAAATTTGAGGTTTACAAGTGTTCTTTCCACAAAAGGTTCATTGATGGACTCATACTATTTAAAAGTTAGCATTTATTCATTCCTACGTTGCTCTTTAACTCTTGTCTCTATTCACCTAGTTTGAAGTGTTCATATTGAGATTCGATTAAATTTAAATTTACATAAAAAAAATTCATATAAAGTGTAAAGCGCTTTCTAATCAAAGTGATCATTTTATATTCAGTCCTCAATCTAAAAATCTCTTATTAAAAAGAAAAGAGTACTTTTCACTCACTCACGATGAATCGTCTTATATCACGTAAAGCTTATCCTTGTATAGTCTTTTCTCAAGTGTTGTTATTGTCATACAAACTAACAGTAACAAAATATCATTTTCAGTCATCTTCTGTCACAGGCCATTCAACTACTATTAATATCTAGCTAAGTTACAATGACTTGTAATCTGTCCATTTATAATTGTTTCTATTTATCTTCTATTTTAAAAATCAATGCTATTAATATATTAAATTTAATAATATAATATATTTAAGATAATAAATTTAAAATACATTTTTTATATGTTTTAGCTTGTATGCCATAAGTATCTATATGAACCTTCTTAATGCACCCAAACACTATGATGTTAAATAAAAGAGTGTACGTGCATTTATGAAAACATAACAATTATGACACTTTTGTACTACAAAATTTTAAGTTGTTTAACTTTTATATATGATTAAAAATATACTTACATCCTTTGTTCAACTTTGTATGGTTTTCTTATTCCTTTTTAATCTATCCATAAAACACTAAGATATTTTTATATTTAAATTTTACTATTACGCTTAATAATATATTTTTTAAAGCTAAAATAATGTCATGATGACATGGTTTAAACTACATGTGCTAAGGGATCGTTTCTTACCCAAGATAAGATAAAATGTGAGATATTCCAAAATTAAATTTGAGATTTAATTTATATAACATTTTGTTTGGATGGTTGTTACATATTGTTTCATAATGTATCGTACTGTATCGTCTTGTGTTCTATTGTATTGTATCGTACTGTATTGTTTTAATGCATATAATATTTGTACAGATTGTATCGTTCTCTGTCGTTATATAATGTCACATATCTATAATTTGAATTATAAACCTACAAGAAAAATAGGGTACACCGTATACTCTGAAAAAGTAGGGTAAATGATGAAATATAATTATTAAATAATAAAAAAGACAAAATGAGAAGAAAATATTAAGGTAATGATACGATCACACCAAATCGATCGTTAAATAAAATGAATCTTTTCGTCATTACGTAACGAAATTTAAGAACAATCAAAACAAACATTGTATTTATACCAACAATACAATACAACGAGTAACAACCATCCAAACAAGGTGTAAGAGAGTTTTAATAGGCCAGTAGGATAACTACCTGAATTTTTATTCTGTCAGAGAGAATTTCGATTTCCCACCTTGTAATCTTATCCCCGGTCCGTATTTGCATATTCAACTAGTACAAATTTCCGCAATCTTTACATATATATGTTTTTTTACTGAACGTTCCGTCCAATAAAAAATCGTCATGTAAAGTAAAAATGAAATGCTTTTGTGTAACTGGAGATAAAACTGAGAGTGAGCAGAGACACATATATATAGTGCTTTGATACAGACATGAGAACTGGTTGTGTACGCAGAAATAATGGAAGAAGAAAACAAGCAATCTCCTCTTATACCACCATTGCCAAGAGATCCAAGAGGTTCACTAGAAGTTTTCAATCCTTCAACTTACTCTTCCCGATCAACAAATCCAGTTTTCCGATCACAATCTTCATGGAAAAATTGGACCGGCGGCGAGTCCATTACCGGTAGTACCATCCCTGAAATAGAGGAAAAACCAGAGCAAATCGCAATTCCCAAATCGAGTAACGAAAATGAAGAAATCGTCACTTCATGGATGGCAATTGCTCCGGCTTCAGCGAAATTGACTTCTCCGATTACTCAGAAATCAATTACCGGTGGTGAGAAGGTTAATTCGAAGGCGGCAGTGGATGAAGTTGGTGCTGCTGCACAGAGAGCAGCGGAGTGGGGACTTGTGTTGAAAACTGATGATGAGACTGGGAAATTGCAAGGAGTTAAAGTTAGAACTTCTGGAGATGATGCGAATGGTAAAACAGAAACTTCTCGAAGAGATTCCGGCAACTCTGGTCGGAGTTCCGGCGAATTTTCTGATGATGGAGCTGGTAAGCATTTATATACAAAATTTTTAACATACACTTAAAATTCAAATTTTCTGGAACTTTTTCATACTTACACTAAATCACACGTTCAATGAGTTGTGAATTAGAATACATGTCAATAATCGTATATCGTTATACATTTATCGATTTGAGATAAACATTATTTTGTTCGTTGATTAATTGACTAATTATGAAATTAAAGGTAAAGAGAGGGGAATTCCAAGAGTTTCAGAGGATTTAAGAGATGCCTTATCAACATTTCAACAAACATTTGTGGTATCGGATGCAACCAAACCCGATTACCCGATTCTGTATGCAAGTGCTGGATTTTTCAAGATGACGGGTTATACATCAAAGGAGGTTATAGGCAGAAACTGGTAATAACAATAAATTATTTCCGCGATTTATTTGTTTGTCTTACTTTTCTTTTGATATTTCGTTTTATTATTGGACCGGGTTTAGTCGGTTCATGCAGGGTTCGGGTACGGATCCTGAGGATGTGGCTAAGATCCGAGAAGCATTGCAAACGGGTTCAACTTACTGTGGAAGATTACTAAATTACAAGAAGGATGGGACCCCTTTTTGGAATCTCCTCACTATTGCACCTATCAAAGATGATGCTGGCAAAGTTCTCAAATTCATTGGGTAAGTAAAAATGAACTTATTTCGAAAAATCGATTAAACGTTTAAATTATTGTGACAATCTATTACATATTTATTTTTATGTATTTACAAATATATGATACGAATAAGATTATTTATAATGATGCAATATTTATGATATTTACGTGATAATTATATATTTTTAAAATACACTATTAACTATTAAGTAGTGCATGAGATAATAGGTACTACCCAAAGTTTGAGATTGTTATAGCAATTTCGGTCAAAGTTCGAATATATTTTGAACTTTTTTCTATTATTTAACTACCTACTATTCTGTTAAATTAAAGGTATATAAACTAAACGAGTACATAAGTACCCTGTATTTACTAATTTAGACAGTACTAAGATGAAAAACACATAATAATTAGGAAAATGACATACTTGAATAATGGTCCAAGATATTTTTTTTCTTAATAAATTATAATGTCCAAAGTTTATATATTGAAAGGTATTACTTCTTTTATTTCAATTTATTTGTCTGAATTTTTATTTAACACGGAGTTTAATAAAATAAAGAAGATTTTTCTATTTTGTGATGTTAAATTTTAGATATGTAAAATATATAAAAATGTCTTTTAATCTTATATTCTTAAACATATCAGTGAAAAGTTAAAGTAATTAAAGAATTGTCAAAAAAAAAAAAAAAGAAGATATATTTTTAAACGAATTGAAATAAAAAAGTAAAACAAACAAATTAAGACGAAATAACGCGGATTGAATGGGGGATTTGTTGTGGGTTGAATGGGGGTTTGTTCCCTTATCTTTTCAATAATTCTTGCTTTTCTTTTGTAAAATAACCAGCTGGATTTTGTCCTTATCTTATCTATGGAAAGATTCAATACATGATTAAGATAGGGAGATAGTGGGCCTTAATATAGGAATGCCTTGTTTTGGACCATTTTCTCTCATAGATATCATAATAGGGAGCCCATCAACATTTTGCATGAACTCTTACTATTTCATCCTTTTTACTTGTTCCTCCTCTCCCCAACAACAAAAAAAAGAACTTGATGGATTCAATTCTCCCTCAACTTGTTCATGATGGTAGGTGGGCCTATAGTATAGTTTAATTATATAATTGGATAATTACGGAAATTTCATTAGTTTTAGAGCTAATTACTTAAATACACGTTAGTTTATAATATTACGAATATTACCAAATTTTGGTATGTCCAAATATATATATATATATATGGTCAAAATTAGGTGTAATTTGTTCTAGATACACTGTATCAAAGTGGATTTACATGTATCTAGGATACACAAACAAATCTCGCTTGCCTCCTTCCCATCTTGCTCACTACTCTCATATCTCGCTCATCACTTTGGTATCCTAGATACATGCGAGTCACATCAATTATCTGTATCTAGTGTGATTAACATGTATCTGAGATATATAGACAAATAATCTCGCTTGTCTCCTCTTGTTCTCACATGCCTCTCTCCTTATGTCAATGTATTTGATAGCAAAAACATGTATCTTGCTTGAAATCTAATATGAAATCATTAAATGGTGAGATAAAATATAATTATTTCAAACTATAGTGAGAATTAATAAATATGGTAGAAATATTTGTGTAATTATGTAGTTTCTCCATAAATAGTTGATTGTATATAGAGTTTAAAAAAATATATTAAAATTTGTGATTTAAAACAAAATTTTCATATTTATGTGATTACAATTATCTTATTAAGACTAAGAAAAAGTTAAAAGTTAAATTATTTTTTCGTAATAAAAAACATCATTTTTTTCGAAAATAAAAATACATTACATAAATTAGTTAAATTCATGCCAAAAAAATAGAGTAGTTAAATTTAACTTTCCACGTGTGAAATGTGAAAGAAGAGAGAGAGATTGATCATAACTACTAAGAGAAAAAAAGCATGTAAACGATATGTTAGATACTTTGTCAAATACCAATCGAGTAGTTTTTAATATTGTAAAAGAAGTAACAATTATGCAATCAAGAATCAACAACAAAAAAAAAAAAACATAAACATGCATGGTAGAGTTTTTCAAATATCATCAAATTATTTGTGTCGAATTTTTTAATTTATAAACCAAATTAAATTAATATAAAAGTTGAGTTTTTTTTTTTTGAATTTCTTGGATTTTGAGGTTTAAATTATTCATTAAATACATTTTACTTGTTAAATTGCTCATCAGATAATTCTTTGAGATTATAGGTTTTACAAAATATTCAAATGTTTATGAATAAACATATCCAACAAGTAATGCATTCCTTAAATCTGTTGGTATATGATAATTAATTAAATACATACGAATTAATAATGTAATGAAATTAAAAATAAAATTTTGGCAGAATGCAAGTTGAGGTAAGCAAGCACACAGAAGGCTCCAAGGAAAAAACTGTCCGACCCAACGGCCTTCCTGAATCATTGATACGCTATGATGGTACTATTTTTCTTTTACGTAGTTTTCAAATATATAATTTTTTTTTATTTATGTATATCTATTTTTTTTGGTTATGAAATCCTTTAATAAAACTTCTGACTCCGCTACAGTGCGTCAGAAGGAGATGGCTAATAATTCAGTGAATGAGTTATTGAAAGAAATAAAACATCCAAGAAGGGCAAGAGCACTTAGTGAATCAACAAATAATAGACCAACTTTCATGAGAAAGTCAGAAGGAGATCAAGTTGAACAAGACAAGCAGGATGTTGGCATTACTACTCATAAGCTAAATTTAGTGAATAAAGCACCAGCAAGAAGACATTCACATGCTGGTACTAGAACCACCGCCATGAAGATGGAGAAAATTAACGAAGACCCTGAAAAGAAACCTAAAAAATCTGCTCGTCTATCTTTCATGGGGTAATTATTACTTATAACCTCTCTTTTCTTAATACAATATGTTGTTCAGACTCTCCAAATATGTTGTTGCGATCCTATTCATATATATGTAACATTACCTTATATGGTGTAATTACGTATGTACAGGATTATGAAGAAAAAACGTTCTAGTACTACCATGACTACTGATGATGATGATTTTGAGGCAAGGATGACAATGGATAATGACGATGACGATGATGATGAGAGTGACAACGATGGACGACCAGTTAGTGTTGATGACAAAGTGAGGAAGAAGGAAATGAGGAAAGGTATTGATTTAGCAACGACTCTTGAACGTATCGAGAAGAACTTTGTCATTACTGATCCAAGGCTGCCTGATAATCCTATTGTAAGACATACTTTTATCACCTAATTTTAATTCAAAAATTAAAATAAAGTACATCCATATTGATCGCGATTAATTCAGTTATTTTTGTGTAACGTTATGGTTTTTTGTGTTTGATAAATCAGATTTTTGCATCGGATAGTTTCTTGGAGCTGACAGAGTACAGCCGTGAAGAAATCTTGGGAAGAAACTGCAGGTATATATATATCCACTATATTCTTGAAACTTTACCATATTTTATTAAATAAAAAAATTGAAGTCGAGTTAATGAATATTGAATGGTGTGTTGAGATCCCAATTGTGTACTAATTTTGTTATAATCAAAATATTTTCAAAATTTTCTGAAAAAATTATTTTACTTCATAAAATTAAAATACTAGTTCACATATTTTTACTAGTGGAGTGTTAATAAGTGTCTGGAAAATATAGTGTCATATTCTTTTTTTAAAATGATGGATTTGTGAGACAACACGCAATATCAAGAAAGAAGTTTGTTGATAATCATAAGAAAGATTAATCAAAATTTGCTCTTCAACTTTGACTTCTGGTCGGAGATGTAGTGCAATTGAAGCTTGAAACAATTACTCCTTATGTCCTAATTTAGCTCGCACATTTTTCTTTTTAGTCTATCTTCGAAAAAAAATATGTCACATTTTTCACTTAATTTTAATATTTCTCTTTTATCCTTAGCGAAGTAATTTATAGTCATGCAAATCTCTAAGGTTTGTTTAGACTATAAATTTCAAAAATCTTCCTTTACTTACTAAAATTTGCGGCAAATCAAATAACACCACATAAATTGGGACGGAGAGAGTATTGATAATGGACCATGGCACTAGCTAGTGGTGCATACTTAAACCAAAGGAAGAGAACCAAAATGACTAACTCGTTATATTGTTGCTATTTGGTTTTGCTTTTGTTATAGGTTTCTTCAAGGTCCTGAAACTGATCCAGCTACTGTGAAGAAAATCAGACAGGCAATTGATAATCAAACTGATGTCACTGTCCAGCTTATTAACTACACTAAGACTGGTATATATGCTTTCGATTATTTTTTTACCATTCTTCTCATATTTGTCTATGTGATTAATTTCTATACACTGATGGTAAGATTAAATAATCTAAAGATAACTACAAGTAATTGTCCATCATAAGTACAATTAACAACCTGAAAAATAAGGCAGGTAACATGCTACAACAAGTTAAATTATAGGTAGTGCGAAAAAAATTAAAAATTGTCCGTATATATAACTTAAATCCTATATGTATATAGAGTTCGAGATCCGAAGCAGGAAATTTGCAAACATGCATACATCTGCCTCTAGATGGATCAACCAGTAATTAATTTTATGTTGGATCAGCAAACTTAAGCATGTGCACTCATGATTCAGCTCATGTTAATCAAAGAAAGGAAAAGTTTGTTTACTCAAATTTAGTAATTTCTTTTGTTTTCCATTTCCCTTTCAAACTTTAAGACTGTGATTTGGTTCTACTTGAAAAGATGTAACAAACTTATTGTGTTTACTCATCAATTATCCCCAAAAATATTGAGAATTTTGGATCTTTTGGTTAAAAATACAAAGTATTTTATTGTTGAAGCAACTGATGTATCCTATAAAAATTCAGGCAAAAAGTTCTGGAACTTGTTCCACCTTCAGCCTATGCGTGATCAGAAGGTATGTATATTAGTACTAATTTTGTTCTTGATGTTAAGATAAAAGTGCCGCGACTCTGAAGTTTAGTTCTACAAAAACTTTCTTAAAATCCTTATTCAATGGCTCTTTTGTTTATAATCAGGGAGAGGTACAGTACTTCATTGGAGTGCAACTAGATGGAAGTCAGCATGTAGAGCCACTTCACAACAGTATCCCTGAAGACAAGGCAACAGAGAGTGCAAAGCTGGTCTAATCCTACTCTAATCATCTTGAGTTGCCTTTATTTCACATAAGTTTTTTCTATTCCTTACCGCTTGTATTACGTAGTGATATGACAGATGCATAAGTACTCAAGAATGGTCACTTAGTTTGAGCATTCGTATATATACCGAATGGAATTAATTCATGTTTTATGAGTCATTTATGTTCTTCACTTTGAATGGTGAGGCCTATCTTGACGATGGTTTTCATTTGTCTCCTATCAGATAAAAGAAACTGCTGGAAATGTTGATGAAGCAGTTCGAGAGCTTCCAGATGCCAATTCGGTAAGTCCAAAATGTTGAACACGACTGTTTAGGACTATCTGTAGATGCTGAATTGTACGAGCTTGATCACAAACTGCTGAACTGATGTGCAGAAACCAGAGGATTTGTGGCGAAATCATTCAAAAGTTGTTCAGCCAAAGCCTCACAGGAAGGACAGCCCATCTTGGAAAGCAATACAAAAGGTAGATAAAACTTTTGTTTATATTTATAATCGTGTATAATTAATGTATGATCTACGTCTACGGGTAAGGAAAAGTGAACATTGAATCTGGCTGGCTATTTGTGTAAAAATCCCTTTTTATATTCCCCTGATAATAATTTTAGTTTGACGTTTCACTGCCCCTTCCATCACTGAGAGGTTTGTGACTTGCAGATTATGGAGAGTGGAGAACCGATAAGCTTGAAGCATTTTAAGCCAATTAAACCACTGGGATCGGGAGATACTGGCAGGTACATTTTATTAAGAACATGGCTGTCCCACTGTAGAGTGGACCAAGTATTATGAGATGCTACAGTCATCCAAAATGAATGTTTATGTTATCTTGGTTAACTTGGGAATAACTTGTGAACATGCAGTGTGCATTTAGTGGAGCTTTGTGGAACAGACCAGCACTTTGCAATGAAAGCGATGGATAAGAGTATAATGCTTAACCGAAACAAGGTAAAGAGTTAAATTGCAAGATCACAAATGTTGCTGCATCCTTTTTAGAGATTAGAGATTATGCTGTTGTTCCCACCCTTTTTTATGGGACTGTAGTCGTGTAAATACTCGTCTTATGTTACACCCCTACGCATCCTTGTGAAGAGAACGTTTTAACTTCTGACTTCATAGTTTTCTAAACCTGTTCAATATTTAAATGTGATGGAAACTAAGCAAATCTTGACTGTGGTGTATATGAAGCTCTGCTCCCATTCTAACATGTAAACTTATACTCTCTCATTATTCTATCTTCAATAAGGATCCACTTATCTTTCCTGCAGGTGCATAGAGCTTGTGCAGAACGAGAAATCCTAGATATGTTGGACCACCCTTTTCTTCCCGCACTTTATGCATCTTTTCAGGTTAGATACATAGAACTTGATGAGCGGGATTATAATTATGTTGAGAAGATTGTTATGAGAAGGAAATGCATCACAACATTTGATACTTGATGACTTCAGTGAACTGATAATATGCATATATGAATATACTTAATTATAATGGTATTGTGTACAAATTTGAATCGTTGAGTTTTGCTGTGTTTCAGACCAAAACCCATATCTGTCTAATAACTGATTACTACCCTGGTGGAGAGCTGTTCATGCTTCTAGATAGACAACAAACAAAGGTGTTGAAGGAAGATGCTGCAAGGTACGTAAAAAACATATCTATCACCAAATTCGGAAAACAAAATAGTCTACAATTATACCTATCGAAGAAGCATTCTACATAGTTAGCTGAGACTTCGATATCATATTCTCGCAGTCTCTTAAACATTTATTGAGATATTTTCCATTTTGCTTCTACTGACATACAGTTTTTTTTATTTGTGCAGGTTCTATGCTGCTGAAGTAGTGATAGCGTTGGAGTACCTTCACTGTCAAGGTAGCCTTTATATCCACATGTAATATATACACAATTAGATCTGAATGGAGTGATTAATGCTTAATAAGAATACTTATGCCTTATGGTGAGTGATCTTTGAGTAAATGTGGCAATGCTGCAGATGACATATCAATCAAAGCAAATGCTTAGTATATGTACTATTTGTCGCTTGTATCTAAAGAGTTGAAAAATCTATCTCCATGTATCCTGAGTTATCTTTTTCCAACAGGTATAATTTATAGGGATCTGAAGCCTGAAAATGTCTTGCTTCAGAGTGGTGGGCATGTATCTTTAACGGATTTTGATCTTTCCTGTTTGACATCTTGCAAGCCACAGGTACTTAACTCATAATTTTTGTCAAGTTGGCAAAATATTGCTTATCCTCATGAGGTGACTTCGCGAACATAATTAGTTACTAATGGATGCCAATACACTGTTTTGGTTATTTGGACAGCTTTTAGTTCCAGAAATCAATGAAAAGAAGAAACATCAAAAAGGCCAACAGAATCCAATCTTCATGGCTGAACCTATGCGTGCATCAAATTCTTTTGTTGGAACTGAAGAATACATAGCTCCGGTTAGACCTTTTTTTTCCTTTTCTTTTTGAAAAGGAGCTACTTATAGATGCTTACAATCAATGTTTGTGAAAGTTGTATAATAAGTCAAGTTGTTATTCATGTATATCCTATTCTTTAAACAATCTCTTTTCGCTTGTCTATTTAACAGGAGATCATAACTGGAGCAGGGCACACTAGTGCAGTGGATTGGTGGGCTCTTGGTAATTAGAATTCATTTGCTCTTCGAGTGTTGATATTGGCTGATCCTTCAATCTTCACTAAGGCCTTTTTACACCATACTTGCCTCAATTGTTTATGCTATTTTTCACGAATAAATTGTCGTTTGGCAGGCATTCTTTTGTTTGAAATGTTGTATGGTTATACACCATTCAGGGGAAAGACAAGGCAAAAGACATTCTCAAATATACTACATAAGGATTTAAAATTCCCAGGAAGCATACAGGTATGATATTTCAATCTAACGAATTTAATTGCCTCGATTCAAAATGTGAGAGTGCATTTTCCCCCTCCAATTTCTAAAACTGTCTGTTTGTACTCTCCTTTTCCAGTCTAGTCTCCATGCGAAGCAGTTAATGTACAGATTGTTGCACAGAGATCCCAAAAACAGGTTAGGATCTCGTGAAGGAGCAAACGAAATCAAGCAGCATCCGTTCTTCCGGGGTGTGAATTGGGCATTAATTCGTTGCATGGTATTGCTATGAACTCTTTCTTTAGCTTGTTAATCTGTCTTTCTCTCATCATTTCAAGTTCTTTGTTGTGTGACAAATATTCTTAAGATGAGAGTGACAATTCACCCCTTACCAGAACTCACCCGCGGCTGATTCTTGTAAGTCGGATGAATATGGGGTACATTGACATACAATTTACTGAAATAAACCTGTGAAGGATCAAAATCCACAGTGACATAGGTGAAACCAGAATCTAGAGTCATAGGTTCGAGATGAGTGTAGTCTTATTATATGTATACACTTCAAATGTTTTAATTGCATGTGTATGCATATTCAAGCTGAAAGCATTGGTTCAGTTGAACTAACAGAACACGCCCTAGATCCACCTCTAAACTGTGATCATAGTATCGGGGAGAGGTGATCACACATGACATGGCATTACATGACATATCAGCAATTTACCGAGTATACGACCCTAGATAGGAAGATTTGGAGATCAAGGATTAGGATAGAAAGTTGCTATTGTTCTCTTCTCCGTTGCTTTCAGTATGGCTGCTTCACTACTATGTTTACTTTACATACTTGATTTTTGATATGTTTTACTTGAGTCGAGTATCTATCAGAAAATAACATGTGAAACAACTCTTCAGAACCCTCCCAAACTAGATTCTGCTCCTTTTTTGGGAACTGAAGCTGAGAAAGAAGGAAACGACATCAATCCTGAGATGGAGGATTTACAAACAAATGTTTTCTAAAAGGTACTAGCATTTCTCTTTCTCATTACTTAATTTATTCTACATTATCTATAGTTGGAGAATATAATTAATGTATTGTTATTTGTTGCAGAAATGAAAATATTTATATCCCAATTAAATCAAGTGCATGAGTGGAGAAAAGTGGCCTTCAGACCCTCCTTGCAACAGTTAATTACTTGTTGATTTTGTAAAAAATAAAATGATGGTTTTTCATTTGTTATTTTTTCTTCCTTTGATGGTTTGTGTTGTTCTTTTTATATGCATAGTTTGGTTGTTTTGTAATTCTTAACTCATGAATTCCTCAGTAGATGTTGAGTTAATTAATTTGTTAAGCCTAATTTTCTATATTTAATTCATTATCTATTAATGCATCCTAATTCCTTTACATGAGTTCAATAATGGGGTGAAAACAAGTGAAAAACTGTTCTAATATTCAATTGCGTAAGCCGTAATACACTAGCATATACTCTTGTTCTATGAGTGAGACTCCATCCAAATATGTCACTCCTTAGACAAGACCTTCTGTTTTATAAACACCGCAACTGAATGATTCACTTTCAAGTATATCTATCATATAATAAATAGATTTATAGTAGTAGCTGATAGTTAGATGTCACAATATCTTGTATTTGACGGCAAATACAGTACTCCTACGCTACAATCCTCAAACAAGGGGAACATTTTTTTTAAATTTTTTTTAAGATCATTTAATCCCACAAAATGATATTTGAGGAGAGTAGGGGTGGGAGTTTAATTATTGGGAAAATGCTCAAATATTTCATCGAACTTTGAAAAAAGGCTCATTCATGCCACCCGTTAAAAGTTTGGCTCATCTATGTCATTTTCTTTTGAGAAAAGGCTCATCCATGTAATTATTTGTTAACTGAAAATAGTTTTGATTTTTCAAGATCATTTTTTACACGTGGTCAATTATTATTCCGCTACATCATTAATTAAATCATTATTTTAAAAATGAAAAGATTCAAATATGCCATTGAACTTTGATAAAATGCTCATTTATGTCATCCGTTAAAAGTTTGGCTCATCTATGTCATTTTCTTTTGAGAAAAGGCTCATCCATGTAATTATTTGTTAACTGAAAATAGTTTTGATTTTTCAAGATCATTTTTTACACGTGGTCAATTATTATTCCGCTACATCATTAATTAAATCATTATTTTAAAAATGAAAAAGATTTCAAAATATGCCATTGAACTTTGATAAAATGCTCATTTTATGTCATCCGTTAAAAGTTTGGCTCATGTATGGATGAGTCTTTTCTCTAATAGAAATGACATAGATAAGTCAAACTTTTAACAGATGTGATGTATAAGCTTTTTCTTATAGTTCGATTTCATATTTGAGTCTTTTCCCTTAATTATTAGTAGGTGGTATTTTTTTTTAAAAAATAAATTATAATTTTGAAAGAAAAAAAAAATTCCGGTTCAAATACTCGAATCAGAATTTCGAGAGTTCCATTGATTCGAGGGACGATTTTAGGCCTAAGTGAGATCACAATTGAATTTTTAGAGATTCCGAGCTTGATTTGACCTTTTTAGGCATTATGTTTATTTCTTATAACCTTCACGAGTTTCAAGTCAAGTAGACCTCAAATTCATATTTTGATGGTTTCATCGTGTTCGAAATGTCGAGTTTAGTCAAATTGCATGTACGACTTATGTGTACGGAGTTTCGAATGAATTTCGAGGGATCTTTCAATGATTTTTGAGTTGGCTGAATTTTTATTTCTGGGTTGCTAAAGCCAACCCTCTGCGATCGCGGAGGCATGATCGCATTCACGCAGAGACATTTCTAGGATTTTTCGAACATCGGTGCACCAAGTAAAATGTATTGAAGTGAGAATTGATTCTTAATCCTCAAGGTCAAAAACTCAACATTTAACCATGTGGACCATTTAGACTTCTTGTGCAAGAATATAATATTATACAAAATCTTAAAAAATATACATATAAAATATCTAATTTTACGAAGAGACCACGGGTGCGGGTGTCCTATTTTTTGGCTGTAAATTCGCTACTGCATTCACGGAGTGTTGGGCCATTTGCGAGCTCATATATGGGTTGTCCGGCTGCATTCGCAGATGACCCCTAGCGGTGTTTTGATCCCAATTCGGGGTTTCTTCCCTGTTTTCCATTGTTGGAACCTTGAGAACTAAGTGGAGCAATTTCAATCAGGTTTTTCAAGATAAAATAATTGAGTGATATTTCTTAAATTTAAAACTTCAATTACCCATTATTTATGTTGGGTTATGTGTTCAAATCAAGATTTCGGATTGATAGATTGATAGTTTTCATGAACTTGAGTTTCTGAAGTAAAATTGGGTTTGTGAACTGATTTCAAGTCTTTCTCCAAAATGGTTTTCACTAATGAGTTCCCAACCATATCTTATACATTTATGTGGAAATTAAACATGTGGCAAAGGTCACTGTTTATTCATTTATTATTAACTAGTAAAATTATCCATGCCACGCGTGGAAATTTAGTATCACCAAATTTATAAAATAATATTTAAAATCTAACAGTCATTAAAACTAAAACATTATATTATTTTACATACAAGATTACGTAGTAACGAACATTACTAATGTAAAGGAAAATGATAATTAAGGCATCTTATCATTTATCCTTCAATCAATCATCTTTAATTTGATTTTATAATTTATCCTTTTGCTTCCAGAAAATGATACTATTTGATACTTTTGGGGAATCAAATGAACATCAACCTCATATATTAAATTTTTTACAAAATAAATAATCGTTGGTGAAGGGATAAATAAATTTTAAAAGGCTCAAAAAAGTGACAAATGTTCTAATTATAACGTGTAAAAAGATCAGCCCTGCCTTTTGCTTTACATAGATAGATTTAATGTTCCTTATTTAAATGTATCATAAGTAATTATTAAAATGAAAAATTAAAGGGAGAATATATCATATTGGACAACAGTTCAACTTATCATATATACATGAAAGGGAAAAATATTACACAAAATTATTCAGTTTGTTTGGGTGCTTTTTAAAATCAGCATATCAGAGTGATAAAGTTCAATTTGAAACTACACTTCTATTCCAATCGCAGTGTCGAGAAACACATCTATTACTTCAAGAAATTTTTTTACAACTTGCAGTAAACTTGAGAATCTATCCATACTTCATATTGAATATAACCAATTAATTTATTGTATAGTTATCTATGTTTCTGGGATTAAAAGACACTCTAATCTAGTCATATGCCGCTATAGGTAATCCTGCACAACATTCTTGAAGCCATGTCAAAATTTTATTAATTCTTCTCTTTTTTTCATGGTTCACTTCGCACTTCAAGGTGCAATAAGGTTTTGAAGGTTTTTATGTCCTTACAATGGTATACCAAATTTGAATTTTGTCTTCAAGATATGGTAGTATCTTTAATAAAATTTTTTATTATACCTTCAACAATTTCAATAGAAAAAACTTGTGTGAATACTCAATTAACATATGCTATTTAATCTGTACTAACAAATACTTATAACAATAACTTTGCCGAAAAATAAACAACAAAGTTTAAAACATGTACTAAAAAACAACAATTAATAATATCAACATAAATTAACGATTGTAAAAACATATCATGATATGTAACAATAAAATGAAACATAAAGGAAATAATCGAGTCTACTGAATGCACATTGTCCCCTTAAAAAAATTAGGGATAATACATATATTTGACCTTAAACTTGGCTTCAAATTTTAACTTTGACTCCAACTTTCATAGTGCACAAACAAGCACTTTAACTATCCAATCTTTTAATAAATAAACACGCGATTTTTGGAGCCAAGAGCGTGAAATGCAAACGCTGCCACGTGTATTAGCGAGCCACTCAATGGTTGCCAACTAATTAAACACTTTACACGTCCATTTTAGAACTAAAAATAAAATAAAATTAATTAAGGGTAAAGTTATCATTTCAGCATTTTTTTCACTGTTGTGTGCCTCAAAAATTACTTCTCACTCGCGCAAAATGCGTGCACATCACGCGTTTTGCCAGGTAAGACACGCGTGTTTATTTATTAAAAGGTTGGATAGTTAAAGTGTCTATTTGTGCACTTTGAAAGTTGGAGGTCAAAGTTAAAATTTGAAGCCAAGTTTAAGGTCCAATATATGTATTATGCCAAAAAATTATTCTCTTCTAGTACCCGAGGTTTAAAAGAATAGATCCTTTCAGAATAGAATGATTATATTCACCAGTGTATTGATACAATAATAATAGTGGCAGTGAACCACTGAGCAGGAGCAAAGTACACGAATATTTAATTGTGTAGAAAAAGAAGAAAAGTTTCGAATTTCGTTGGTTTAAAATGAGAGGAAATCTTTCTATTTATAGACAACAAAGGGTAGTGAGAACAAATGCTTATTGTACCTTTTATCGAAAATGTCACAACTTTTGGGAAAAAATACAACACTTCGGAAAGGTCACAACTTTTCATAGAAGTCAGAATTTTCATAAAAGTAGCAACTCTTCATAAAAGTTATAACTCTTCATAGAAGTCACAATTCTCATAAAAGTCGCGACTCTTCGTAAAAGTCGCAACTTTTCATAAAAGCCACAACTTTTCATAAAAGCCACAACTTTTCATGAAAGTCGCACATCTTCATATTTGATTCACATCTTTTAAAATCCAACAACGTGTACTTCATATATTAATTCAAAGTTCTAATAAATGGCATTGACCGTCAATCTATATTATACCACCCCTACACAAAAAAATGATTAACTCAAATCACCAAAGGTGAAGTAAGATTATGAAGAAACAGTAGACTAATACATACAATAATGCAAGTATACATAGGATTAAATGAGAAACAATCACAATTTCAAAATTAAAAAGAAAATTCTCATGGTATACCTGTGATATATACATCTGAGCCAACTAACACACATAGCTTGGCCCAATATTTCATTCTGGTACCAATTGGTTAAACTTATGTTTTCCTATCTGGCGATCAGATGCTTAAGTAAGTTCAAAGGGGATTGATATTTATACATATGAAAGATTTGATGGAGGCTTAATTTGTAAGATGGTGGTAACGGTTGTGAAGGTTGCTGAGAGATAGAGAATGCTACTTTTGGAAATAAATAAATTGAAAGAGAATCATAATTTGTGGTGGCGCCACATAGGCAGGCCTAGGATTCTCTTTTTATATAAGAGATTTTTTAAACATCTCTGCAAAGATTTGATGGATTTTCAGAACTAAACATAGTCTGCTAAGGGATTTTCTTCATGCTAAATATTGCAAGAGAAAACATCCAGTCATGAGAAAACGGTATTATGGCCAATCTCAAAATTGAAAAAGACTTATGAATGTGAAAATTCAGGCTGAACAGTCCATCTTGTTATGTCGTAATTTTACCATCTTTAGAAAAATCACTATTGAAATAATTTAAGTATAAAACAATTTGAGAAAAATACTTAGAAAAGAGTCGTCACTTAATTTTTTAAAGAAATTAAGAAAATTTATAATTTAAAAAGACTCTAATAGATTAAGTCTTTAAAAATTTAGAAAAAGTGAGCAAGAGGTTCTCCTAAGGGAAGTGCCCGCTAACACACAGTTATCCTACGAATTGGTTAGAATATATCTTGACTATTTTTTAGAAAAATGATTAACTTGAGAAAATGGTTAAACAAAGAACAATTTTTAATTTTTAAGAAAAGAGGACATTAATTGAAACATCTAATTATGATTAGAATTTTACCAAAATCAGATTAATTAGAATTTATTTGAATCATTTTAGAAATAATAATTTGAACCAAATTGGTCAATTAAAGCATGAAAACTATTTTAAATTAATTGAAGATTAAGTAAAAGTTTTCAATAAAAGTACAAGAGTTGATAAAAAAAAATGAAATCTTATTAAAATACACTAACATAAAGAATATAGTTCATCTTTTGGGCAATTTAATTAAGTCATTTAAAATTGAGGGAACTTTCACATATAGCCACTCAAAAATGGACTATTTACTCTCCATAGCTATAGTTTGATGATTATAATTTGTAGCTACATGTTATAGGGAGGAGAGAGGTGAGCGAGACTGGGAGAGACAGGCGAGCAAGAGAGTGGGAGAAAGGTGAATTGTATATGTACATCGATTAGATAATTGTATATTATACATATGCATTTGTATATATGGCAAGCGAGATAGGGAGAGGGAGGAGAGAGACGAGCTGACTCGATAAAGAGAAGCGTTGGGCCTTTGACCCAATGTGAAAATGCAAGGAGAGGAGTTCATGGAGAACTCTAGCGGAATTCACATGTGAACAGGCAAAAGCAAAAAGAAAAGAAATCAGAGGTGGAGAGATTTCAAAATCTTAGCGAAATATTTGAATCACAGGTAAGTAGAGTAAATGGAACAGATTATGCAATTAATACTAAATAACCGATTGATATTTGGAAAGCAGGACCATTCCAATTAAGAGAAGAAAAAGCACATTTTTTCGTAGTTAAAACAAGTGCTACTGTATAGAGTTTTAGCAAATACACAGAATCCCACGTGATGAACATTTAATGAGTATAGAAATATATTGCAGAGGTGATCAATTAACAAGTAAGCATGAATGAATAAATGGAGACATAGCCTAATACTTCTCATAATCTAATAATACAAAGCACATCAATAATAAATAAAAGAAAACATTACTGCCAAACACTTTAGGCTCACATTGATAACATGAACAACTCTAGATTTCTCATGAATGCATAAGCAACGAAACAGAAGTTAAAACAACAAAAATTGCTCTTCTAAACAACTAGGCCTCACTAGTTAGTAGTTACACAGGATCCAACTAAAACAATATAGGGTCTGCATTCTTATGCAGCCCTGACAAAATACCAACTAAATCAAGATCAGTATGTAGAATAATCGGTTGGCATACAAGCCAACTCTTCTAAACAACTAGGCCTCACTAGTTAGTAGTTACACAGATCCACTAAAACAATATAGGGTCTGCATTCTTATGCAGCCCTGACAAAATACCAACTAAATCAAGATCAGTATGTAGAATAATCGGTTGGCATACAAGCCAACTCTTCTAAACAACTAGGCCTCACTAGTTAGTAGTTACACAGATCCACTAAAACAATATAAGGTCTGCATTCTTATGCAGCCCTGACAAAATACCAACTAAATCAAAATCAGTAATGTAGAATAATCTGCCTGCATATCCGGCGTTGTAATCTTTTCCCAAAGAATTACAAACAGAACTGCGAAATCCAATCCTCCCCCTTACATTGAATCAAATAATGATCTGTCCTTTCATCTTCTACCAGTGTTCTCCACAACTTGCGCTCTTCTTTACTCAAAATACAGTTGATTACTGTGTCTCCGATATCCACTTTGGTAGCCTTCAAACATAATTTCAAAACCAGTTTGTGAGACATAGTTTAGTAAGACACTTAAATAGACAGAAATAAAATAAACAGGGATCTTACCACACGATTAACTCTTTTTGTCAGCTCTAACTTTAATCTACAGAGACGTTGTCCTTCCCCAGCAATACACGTTACCAAACAGGTTTTATCATCCTCAAAGATGATTTTTTGGTCTTTGACATTTGGGTAACATATTCTCAAATAGACATGATTTATAGTCTCAGCCCATTCAATGATAGGACAGACTCTGTAGATGAAAAAAAGAAAACCGTGACACTTCAATTAAATTCCTTCTAAATTAACAAATTTAGAACTTACTCTGCCTAGCACATAAACAAAATGTCACCGTTCAAGAAATTCCTTCAAGATTAACAATTTAAAAACGTAATCTGCATATCAAACAAACAAAAGGTAACTGTTCAAGAATCTGTATATCCAACAAAATGTAACAGTTCAAAGAAAATTTCTAGATTAACAATTGTAGAACCTAATCTTCCTAGCGAACAAACAAAATCTAACGGTTCAAGAAATTCTTCTAGATTAACAATTTAAAAACTTAATCTGCATATCAAACAAACAAAAGGTAACTGTTCAAGAAAACTTCATAAAGATTAACAAATAATCTGTATATCAAACAAAATCTAACGGTTCAAGAAATTCCTTCTAGTTTAGCAATTTTACTTAATCTGCATATCAAACAATCAAAATGATGCCTTACCCATGAACGTTCTCATTCCTCAGCTGTCTTAACTTCAAATCATTCGAGGAGATCAACAGCTGATATTCTCTAACTTGAGTATCAATTGATTGGAGTTGAAAAGGCAATGTATCCCTTGATTGCCATGGCTTCAGTTGTGGAGCATTATTCAATAGCTTTCCCCTTTCGTGTTGGAGTGCCTGAATTGCATTATTGTATTCCTTTAGTAGATTCTCACAGTTGAATATCTTTCGCGCTAACATGTCTGATACTCTGTTTTTGCAGAAGAATGAAATGAACTTATTTTCCTTTCTTTTTCTATATAGAAGAGTATTTATAGCTATGGCTTAGTGGTAGGGGGGTTAAATGGGCGGGTTTGGTTGAAATAATTATTGGATTGGGTCTTGACCCGTTCAAGTTTACTTTGGGCTCAAATGGATTGGGCTCAAATGAGCTAAAAACGGGTTGGGCCTTGACCCGCCAATTTGATCCGCTTAATCTCAATAATTTTAATATAGTGATATTTAATTTTTATAATCACAATTTAAATTTCAACTCAAGATTTAAATAGATAATAATTCATACTCCCTCTGTTCCAATTTATATCACTTACTTTTCTTTTTAGTCAATCCAAAAAAGAATGACACATTTTTATATAAAGTAACAATTTAACAATAAAATGTTCATTTTACCCTTAATGAAATGATTTAAAGCCACACACATTTCTATTATTTATTTTAGACCACAAGTTTTAAAAATCTTCCTTATTTTTTAAACTTCGTGCCGAGTTAAAGTACCTCACATAAAATGGAACGGAGGGAGTACCTTCAATATAGAAACATATCTTAATAAATAATTTTAAAACGGGTTGAAATTGGAGATTAAATTGGGCTTAATTGAGGATTTTCTTAAAATGGGTTAAGCTTGAATGAGTTGAGATTGAATTTAATTCAAATTATCTTGAATCCAACCCTTAAAATTTTGGGCGAGTTGGGCGGGTTACCTATGTTTGGATTCATTTTGACACCCCTACTTAGTGGTCATCCGTTATTTTTAATTAAAATAATTATATGCTGCGGATATTTAATTAGGCTATGTACGGGTTATATTGTGTTGTAAGAACATGCCTTTTTAGTTGAATTAAAGGGTGGGCATAAAATCCAAAAAACCAAAAAAATAAAATCGATTGGTTTTCAATTTTTGTTAAGATTGATGTGTGAGCATACTAGAAGTGACAAGATTAGGAATGATGTTATTTGGGAGAGAGTAACCTCCATAGTGGACACGATAAGAAAAGAGAAACTAAGATGATTTGGACATGTATAAAGGAGGTGTGCTGACGGTGCAGTGAGGAGTTGCGACTTGCAAGAGATTGGTTGTAGGAGGTATGCAGATGGGTGGAGGTAGGACAAAAAAGTATTAGAGAGATGTAATCAAATGGAACTAGTAGAGAACCCAAAATTTTTTCCAAGATATATTAAGTTGGACAAAAAAGTATTCCAAGGCTTCTCAGGTATATAAGACAATTTTTTATTTTTTAACTTATTATTTGATTCATTTAGTCTCATTCTTATTTATTTATTACTAACACTTTTACTAAGTGTGTTTATATGTATCCTGGAGTTGGTTCTCATTGAATCTATTCCAACGAAGTTCAAATGATATTTTTTATGTATTATTGTGTGTATTATTCACGTTAGGCAAATCTTAAGTCGTTTCTTATATTATTGTTTTATTTTGTTATTTGTGTATATCACATGTTTATTATATTTGTTTATTGTTTTATCTCTTCCTCGATTTAAGAAGAATGAATTTAGTTGAGACCCACAGTTGTGGATTTCGAAGGATGCCTAAAGAATAAGAATAAATGAGATATATTGTCACGCCCCGAGCCTACACTCTGGACGTGGCCGACACTCGAGAACCATTATTGGCCCTAAGCGGACCCTTGGCCTAGCTTAACTCTTAGCGGAAGACTTACTCATAAACAAGATGAAATCAAAAGCATAACTTTACTCAATGTCTCAAAGAAATACTCATAATATTTAGAAATAAAACATTCAACTAGCCAAAGAGGCAACTCAAGTCTCAACATACACAACTGAAAAATGAAAAGACTCATGAACTATTGTCTATCTATCTATGAAGCCTCTAATACTATGAGGGATGTCGGAACAAGGCCTCCGATCATCCTAGCAACGGCGATTACTATTGAAATTACAATTCAAACTAATTTTTCAGGAGTTTGTTTCAAATCAAGACATGTATATGTATATTGATTTCCTCTAATGTTTGAGAACTTTGAAACTTGAAAAGGCAATAATATGGACAATAATTTCTGTCCCTAACTTCTTAAAGATACAGTAACATCATGAAGCCATTGCCATTACTTTTAAAGTTGTATTATATGGTATGTGTTGACACCCAATTTTGACCCTTCACAATATAAATTAATCATTTCGAGCTTCTCCAATTTCAAACGATTTAAATAATTAGTTTTATAAAATTTCTAAAAAAAATAATTAATTATATAGTTTGCAAGATTTTTAAATAGTTTTGTCACTTTTCATAATTTTTAGATGTTATATATGTTTTACATAATTGTGTATATAATTAGTATATTTTATGATTATTCGAAATTCGTCTCAAAAAAAGATTTTATATTTTAAATATTAGGGATGGCTAATTTTGAATTAATGAGTTTTATGAAATTCAAAATACTTTCAAATTATTTTTAAAGTCACTACAAAAAAATACACTTAACGCTACAAAACACATTGTAGCTAAATATGAAAATTTTCATAGCTAAACACTTTAGCCATAAAATATTTTTTCGTAGCATCCGTAGCAAGATGTAGGGTGGCTAAAAGTTTGCTACAGACTTTACATGGTCTGTGGTAGAGGACTAATACTTATAGCTACAAAAAAATTTATGTTATAGCTATGATAGTAAAAAATTCTTGCTAAGAAATATATACTTGTAGCAAATAATTTTACTCTTTTGCCACAACAAATTAGATCTATAGCAATTTTTATATTGTAGACACAATGCATTCTATTGTGGCAAATGTCTTAATTTATTTGCTTTGAAACTTTAAAATTTGTGGCTATTTTATATTTTTAATCTTGTGGCAAGAGTACTTGTATTTAGCTACAAATTAGAAACTCTATAGCTATAAAATTAAAGTATTTGCTACAAATGTTTTTCACAAAGCTAAGAATTTAATTTTTTTGTCATGACGTACATAAATTATAGCTAATATTTTTAATTTGCTATGAAAAATGAAAATGCATTGCACTATTTTTTTATAATTACATATAGATTTAGCCATAACTATAAATATTCATTGTTACAAATTGAAGAATACTATCATAAGCATTATTAATCACAAGAATTTTTATAATTTAGCTAAAAAATAGATTTCAACAATTTAAATACTATGAATGAAAGGATGTTGGTAAAAAATGTTACATAATTTAACCACAAATACATTTTTGAGATTCCAAAATAATTCTAAAGTACATATAATTTCATTCTATAATTTTGAGAATAGTCACAATATACAATTCTTGTAAGACACCATCTTGTTTGAATCCAAGGAAGCATATAGTCATCCCCTATCTCTCCTTCCACAATCTTCAAATTGTATGCATCTTAGTTTGTTCAACATCGATCCCAATTTATCATTTATATGCTCTTGTTCCATAAATATGCCTATCAATAATGGCAAATTTAGTACCAAGAAAATAATGATTTGAAATTACAAAGAGGAAAATAAATGTCTTGGATAATCTTTTTACAAAAATGTTTAGCAAATAAAAACCAAAAACTAATACAAAGAAAACCAAGAAGTAAACAAACTTGTAACTTTTAAACTTCTTAAAACTTGTAGATATAGATCTAAAATTTTAGTATCAATTATAAAATTCATACCTAGTCAGAAAATTACCTTATATTAATTAAAATATACAATCTAATACGATTCCTATCAATTCAAATCATGACAACAATCTCTTGCAAAAATACAAAATATAATTGTGTATGATAAATTATTTGTGGTTCAATCTTTTCTTAAACCTATACATAATAGAAAATTTAGAGCATACAATTGAGTAAAACAAAACAACTCGTATTGTAAAAACTTATCTCATCTGCTTGGAGAATGCTATGTAAAACCTACAAAAGAGAAATTAGCAAAACATAAAAAGAAAAAATTGAACAAAAAAACTGAGATAAGAAAGGATGAGGGGAGGGGGCGAACAAGAAATATATGGGAAGAGGAAAAGGATGTCTAGGTATTTGTTAATTGAATTTTGAAATTTTGGGGGGGGGGGTATATATTTATACTATATATATATAACCATTTCAAAGTATAAAATAAATCAAAAGTTTTGATCTTTGCAATTTTAAATTTTGGGGGGAGATTTTTGGATCTAAATGGGGAAGGGGAAGGGACGGCTGGGAGAGATTTTTGGGGTAGATTTTTTCTTTATTTAGTTATTATTTTTTATTGTATCTGTGTAATTTTTTCTTTATTTAGTTATTATTTTTTATTGTATCTGTGTAATTTTTTCTTTATTTAGTTATTATTTTTTATTGTATCTGTGTAATTTTTTCTTTATTTAGTTATTATTTTTTATTGTATCTGTGTAATTTTTTCTTTATTTAGTTATTATTTTTTATTGTATCTGTGTAATTTTTTCTTTATTTAGTTATTATTTTTTATTGTATCTGTGTAATTTTTGCTTTTTTTATTTTACAAATTCTATTACAATTACAAAATTAACAAATACAAAAAAAAAATAAAAAAAAATAAATAATAATAATATATATATATATAACAAAGAAAATCATTTCATGAAAATAACAATAAATAATAATAATAATAATGATGATAATAATAATAATAATAATAATAACAAATTTATACTTTACTTTTAGTCAATGAAAAAATCAATTATTTATATGAAATAAATATTATTCTAAAATATATATTCCTTGGTCCTTTATTAATTATTTAATTTTGTTATCTACTCTCCTTTTCAAAATAAATTATTAACTTATACTTTATATGTCTCATATTAGTTGTCCAATAACAACAATAATAATATCTCTAGTGAAATTTCATAAGTAAATTCTAAGAAGAATAGCGTGTACCAAGACTTTACCACTATTTGATGAAGGTAGAAAGACTGTTTCAGAGAGACCAACAACTCATATTAGTTGTACACATTAATAAAAATAGTTGTCCGAAATTAATTGTCAATTTATGAAATCAAGATATAATTAATTACATTTTCTCAATTTTCCTTACATTTTATTCTTTTTAAAAGTGTAAGCAAGTTTGTAAAGTTTCAGATAAAAAAAATTATTGGGTAAAGTAGTAAAATTTTCCTTTTTATTTATTTATTATTATTTTTATCCTTCTTATTTATGATTTTTTAAGATCATGTCTAGGGAAAAATAAACAACTAATATGGAACAGAGAAAATAGTGTTTAATCAAATTTATGATCATTCTTAAATTTTCAATTACTGTTTTTAGTTTGCTTTAAAAATATAAAAAATTATATGGATTCAAAATAATTTTCTCTATATCTGAGAGAGGGGTAAATTTGTGTACACTTTAGTACCTCCAGATCTCATATACTGTAGAAAATTTTGATTATACTCTACTTTCTTAAAATCTAATAATATAGTACTTTATTGTTATACATTGTATAAAAATTTAAAATGATATACTGTTTAGAATGTCAAGTTAAAAATATAATATTTTAAAATAAAATAAAATTGTTAATATCAGAAAATATGTTTAACCTATTTAATAGAATTGGAAAAGCAAAACAATGTTGTGATGGCAATTGTTAATTGCCACAATTCAAATTTGAAAATTATTTTAAAATAGAATTATCAAAAGAAAAAAAGAAACTCAATTCAATTTTTTTATACATGTGAAGTCAAATTCAAGTTAAATTGTTCAACTAATAGTGGAACTATACTTCCACAACATTTGGTTATTTCAATTTGAATTTAAATAGAGATGTGAATTTTGAATTGTAATTTTATAGTTTTGATTAAAACACACAATATTAAATGGATTAAGATGTTAAGGTTAAAATAATAAATTCTAAAATAATTTATTTTTTGCTAATAATAGAAAATTAAAAAAAGAATTGAATGTCAATTTCACTTTTTATGTATTAATTATATTCAATTAATAATTGACAATTGATTTATCTATCTAGATTCCAGAATAATTCATGTTGCATAATTGAATAAAATATGACACTATTTAATAAAGTGTAAATTGATTATACATATTTTTTATATAAAAAAGTACAATTACATCAAATTAATTAGACATAATTTCTAATTTTTTCATAACTTCAATTTATTTAAATAAATATGTATATTTTTGCAATCACGTTGTTTTATAAATATTTGAAAATCATCACAAATTTTTTTACATTTTAGTTAAATATTTTATTAATTTACTTTTAGTTATAGTTATAATTTCAAGTTAATTAGTTTTGTAATTGAATTAGTTAGTTTATAATTAAGTTAATTTTTTTATTTCGTTAAGATTAAGAAGCTCATTAATTAATTTATATTAACTCATCTTGTTTAAATTTTAGTCGAATTCACCAATTAAATTCTATTAGGCTATGATTGAAATCCATTATTTAATAACAATTTTAGTCAATTGCTTATCCCATCTTTTAAGAACAATTTTGGGCCACTTCCTAAAGACCCAAATCTAATTCCATATACAACAAATAATTCCAGCCCATTCCAAACAACAACTCAGCAATAATTCCAATTCAATACCCCTTTTTCCAGCAACACCCACAACCAACCGACCCAACTTCACTTCTTCTTTTCCCTTGCGCCTACAACCCAAAAGCCGCTATAACATACCAGCAACACCCCACCCCATGCTTGCCTTCGTCTTTATCACGCTAAATCAGCCCGAAAATCGCGTCTCCTACCCTGCAAACCCATCACCCTCACGTCTCCTTTTCCCCATTTTAAGGGATTTTCAAAATCTTTCTACTATTGTCTTGAAAAAGGAGCAAGAAATTCAAATTTCAAATTTCAAATTTTACCCGGTTTCTCCCCCAATCGATTCCATTCTCCAACTATAAATACTCCCATTCCGTTAACGTTTTGAAGGGGGGTGGTTTTTATTTTATTTTTTGGAAAAATTGGATTTTGACACGGTTTTTGAGCTTAGTTTTGAAGCAATAGTCATTTTACACTCAAAAATTTCAAGCGATTCTCTAATCCTAGCTTCCGAGAAAATCTTTGTTCGTAGCTGGTTCTAAATTTCTAGGCTTGCTGTTAGTGTTTAAACCTCCCGGTAGAAGAATCATTGCCCAAGCTCGTCGTCCCAGTCGCTGCCCGAAAAGAGGTAGATTTTTTTTTAGCTTTGTTCGATGCGTAGTTCTTCTGTGCGTTTCGTTCATGTGTTCTTAGCTTTGTTTTAGTCCCTATATGTTGGAGTTTGGTTGATGCTAGTTAGCTAAAAATGTTTTCTTTTACTTTTTTTTACTCTTTGTATTTTATTGAAAAATATCAAATGTGTTTCTCTGTTTAGAGCTACGGTTTTCTAAGTTATTTACTTATCTCTTAGTATTTTCTCTTTGGCATGATGATTTACTCTTGCCCATATTTTCTTCATGGTTGATGATTGTTCAAAGTTTTAATCTACTAGCAACTTGTTCGTTATCTCTGATTTAGTGTGAATATAGAATAGTCATGTAGTCATCTTTTTTTTGTATTTGCGTTTGACTGCTAGTATACTCACCTGAAATTTAAATGTATTATTACTTGCATGAATCTGCATCAATATCGTCTAAGTTATAAATTTTTTTTTGTGATTAACAGATGAGTTTTAATTCATCACATCTTTAGGTAATAGAATTGAGTTGATATTTATCAAATGCTAGTTCACTATTGATTGCTTAGCATGGTTTAATTTTCCTATTGTTTCAAGGTGATTAGAACCTTTGCTCCACCAACATGACAAGTTTTTTTGATCTAGACTTCTATTTGATCAAACTAGGAGTTTAGTCTTTTTCCTAGCCTAAGTTAATTTCACAGATTTTAAGTTAAGTTTTGTTTTAGTATTAATTCCGTAATTTGTAAATGCACCTATAAATTTGAGGTTTGACGGTTGGGGTCACGTTGATCTTATAATAGCCATTGCAAGTTTCTCATCCTTTCACAATTCAATGTAGGTGAGGAGATATATGCCTTAAGTCCTATATTATTTCTCCTGCCAATTATTTTATTTAGAAGTTAACCGTTTTGCTAAATAAAATTTTGCTTTGACTTTGTATATATGTGAATATGTAGTCATGTGAATGTAACCTTTTGGGATGCTGCTCTAAATCTAATTCTTTAGTTGTCATTTTGGTGCTCACTGTGTTTAAATATTAAATCCAATGTGTGATAGTTTCCAAAGCTACTAATCCGTTTTAGTCCTCTGTTAATTACCATATATTTCGAAAGTATTGATTGTTGTTTAAATGGTCCTTGTGTCATGATCGAGTGTTATGAAGACATCCTTTGATTGCCTTTCTTTATTCACTATGAGAAGTATATATTGGTCATGAAATATTCTTAATTCTCATTGGCTTTAAGTTATAATTTTACTTGTCTTACGATTAATTCCAAAATGTCAAGACGTTAGCTCTTTGATAGTAATGTGTTTGTTGTTTAAATTGTGGTGAAGGACAAATTGTTGAAATGATTATCCTTAAGCTTTATCACCTAGTTTATTAAAGAATTTGCTCATCTTTATCTCCTTTGTTTTCTTATGCATGAATACTCTCCCTCGAGTCTCTTGGACTCCTCCTTTCGCATTTTCTCAATCGAGTCGGTTCCCCTATATATTCGAAAACTGTTACAGGTCCCGGAGACCCAATACTGCTGGAAATTAATTCATAAATGTTCAAAAGCCCAAGAAATAGGTTGAATACATATGGTATATATCTGTCACGACCCGATTCCTCAAGTCATGATGACACCTACTATAACCCACCAGTAGGTAAGCCAACCCGTAACCCGGAACAACAAGTAATGGGTCTGAGGGTAGAAACTAAACAATATAAACAAGCGGAATCAAACCAAAAACATATATACAAATAAAGATCCCTCCCAGAACCTGGAAGTCACCAGTACAGAGCTACTACAAAATGAGTACAAGGCCCAAAACTGGACAGCAACAACTGGACTGTCTCG
>NW_006239452.1:133913-149363 GCF_000226075.1 Solanum tuberosum
TAGAAATTAAACAAGAGTAGGCAAATAACAATATAAACAGGCGGAAGCAACCCAAAAACATATATACAAATAAAGATCCCTCCCAGAACCTGGAAGTCACCAGTACAGAGCTACTACAAAATGAGTACAAGTCCCAAAACTGGACAACAACAACTGGACTGTCTCGAAAGGAAAAAGACAAGTCTATATATATAGATGGAGACTGAAATAGTACAAAACGCCATGTGCTCACCCCCGTCTCCGGATAAGTCAAATATTTCATTTTGGATCCCTTTCTTTAAAAAATAAATGACATAAAATGTGTCATTTATTTAATTATTTTCTCAAAGTTAATCAAATATTGTAAGTTATTATTTTCTATGTTGGATTGTTATTTTCCTAAAAATAGTCAAATATATTAGTCAAGTCGCAGGTTAATCGCATGTTAGCGGACACTTTGAATGATTAAACCCTTCTCGAAGTGTAAATTGAATCCCGAACCCTCTTTGGTACTTTCAAATGATTTTTTCTATTTAAATCTTTGAAAATTATAAGTTTTCTTAATTTCTTTAAAAAATTAAGTGGCGACTCTTTTCTAAGTATTTTTCTCAAATTGTTTCATTCTTAGAACATTTCAAAAAGTGATTTTTCTAAAAGATATGAAAAATACGACACAACAGAAATGACGATTCTACTGGGTACTTAATTAAGTTTTAACAATAAGATTTAACTTATTTGATTAATTGTTATTGACTATTGAATTGTTTATTTGTGTTTAAAGTGCTTAAACTGCTATGACTGTCATTGCATTTCATGACATATTCTATCGTATGTATAGTATATTAAGGACGGTTTCTGCATAATCGCAGCCGAACTTCTTATACTCAACTCTTTTTCGGAAGGATCAGCGATTTATTGGTACGTCATGTGTCCAATGGTTGTCATGAATTCCAGCCTAAGTTGTCCACTTGGGTTCCCGGTCTTTCAAAAGCCACTCTTAGTCAACTAGCATAGAGCGAAACCAAATCCCAAATTTAGCGCATTTGAACTATGTTGACCCAACGCCCAAGACGTGTTGGGCCCATTAGAAGCCCAGTTTGTGTCTCTTTGACCCATTTTGGTCAATAAAAGACAATCATACTTATGTATTTTAATTGAAGGATGTATATGTGATTTTTAAACAAATCAATTATCAAGTGGGGGTGGGGGTTAACTTACCTTTGTTTGTTTTTCTTGTAGGATGAATCCGATATGTGAGCCGTTAAGAACTCGAATGGTGACTATACATGATCCTTACCTCCAAGTTTGGTGGAAATTCATGAACAAGGAAGATAAGAAGAAAGTTCAAAGACACATAGAATATCTTCCGTCATTAATGGAAATGGTGGCCTACCTCGACTTGATTGAAACGATGGTGAAATTTTGGGACAGCGACAACATGATATTTCGATTTGGGGAAGTAGAGTTGACTCCGACTATTGATGAAGTTCTTGCAAGTTACGAGAGTGTCGGCATGTGCAACAAGAGGAAACACCAACCCGATACTGATCTTCTCTTTCCAAAAGTATGGGATTTTACCGAAATCAAAGAAAAATTGTCACTCGTCAAACCTGAATGGATGGAAAGGCTTCCCGGGTCAAATATTCCACTTCAAAAGTTGTATTATTGATTTGGACGCGCAAGAGCTTACAATAAGTTCAAAGAAGAGTTTGTTTCGGAAGAAGAATGGAAGGAAACACGCCCTCTCGCTTTTGCGATATGTCTACTTGGGACAATGGTGTTTCCTCAAGGACCAAACTACACCATCCATCCAAGTGTAGTAATGATTACTCATGCTATTTTTAATGGAGTAGGCTACGGGTCTGCAAGAAAGTACTACAATTTGGCCCCTATGATCTTTGCTGATATTTACAAGGCATTGGATAGATGTAAAAGCGGCACACGTTTCTTTCAAGGGTGTAACCTAATACTTCAATAGTGGATGATGAGACACTTGATCAAAACTTATGATCCAACAGAACCAGATCCCTTGGAAAGACCGAACAGACTTGAAAGTAACGATTGGTGGATGCAACGCAATCATTTCAACAGGACTGGAGGTCAAGAGTTTTGGTACCCGAGACTTCAGGGTTTGAGATATGAAAATGTGCAGTGGTCAATCCCATGCTTTGGTAATAACAAAACAAATCGTGATCCGAAATGGAAAGACCCCTTATTTGATATTTGCTGGGTTGAGAGGAACTCGACCATATGCTCCTTCTCGAGTACTTAGACAGCTAGGAGGGAAACAAGAGCTTTCTCAGATCGAAGACATGACAAGATATGTGACGGATCATGAAAATGGCGAAGTCATTTTTACTAAAAAGATGCTTCAATTATGGAAAACTCGAAGAATATTGGGTGAGCCGGTGCCAAATAGGTTTCGTCCGGAATGTTCTAAGGATTACAAAGAATGGTTAAAGAAGAGTCTCACTGGAACTATCGAGCATGGTCCAAACGTTCCCCATATTATTGCAGATGTTGGAGCCAAACATCAAATTCGACATCATCAACTCCAAGAAAAGTTTGATAGGAATGAGTTGGAGCAACAACGTCGGTATTTAGAAAACGCCGAAGTCATAGCTTAGTTAAAGCAAGAGCTACAAAGAGTTAGGCAATGCATGTCAGAATTGGACGATAGCATGGAATATCATATCCAATCGATAGAGAGGTTCAAACATCAAGAAGGGGCTCAGTTGGCTAGAGATCACCCGTGGGCGAACATATATGCTATGTGGGAAGAGGTCAGCATCGCCAAGAGGACCAAACTTTGGTGAAAGATAAGGATGAGCTTGGAGTTTGTTATCATACCCTGCGTGAGATTGCTTTATTTGTACTTTGTTTTGTAATTTATTTTCCAAACTCTTTTCCCCAATTTTTTGTTTGTCTAACATTTTTTGAATGTTATTAATAAAATATTTTGGGAATAATGAATTGGCTTAAAAAGACATATACATCTTTCAATTCGCTAGGCCTACCATTGGCACAAAAGGGTCACATGCATGTTTAGGACGCAATATTTGTCTGTCTACTTGTGTGTTTAACTGTTTATATGATATGTTGCTTTGAATGAGGGCATTTTTAGCCCACTCTTTGTCAAAATTTTCGAAAATGCAAAATACAAGTCACTACCAAAATGTCCAACCAAAATTCCACGAGTCTTGAGTTTCTCAGCCAGAAATAAAATTCTACTATAAAATCCTAAGACACTACTCTATCGTCTCAGGAAAGGAAAAATTGCAGCTAAGATGAAAAAAAGCAAGAGTATCGATGTAGAGTTGACTGAAGAGGATTTAAGGATGGAATTGCAACGGCTCAGACAGGAGATCCAAGAAACCAGAGAAAGGAGAATAGAAGTGGAGTTTGCCACCGCGGTTGCACGAGCAACAAATGCGGCACTAGATGCAAAGTTGGCAGCAAAGATGACAAAATATGTCGTTATAGATGAAGAGACAGTTGTTGTGCGGAAGAAGCGCGATGCCTTCAAAGATATAACCATGACGCTTCAGAAGCCACGTGGAAAACACTCTTTCTTCAGCCAAGAGGCCACCAACAGTGATCCCAAAGGCGCTAGACCTGAAGCTGTTGAAGATGAACTTGAGGAGGAAATTGTCTATAGGCCTCCTTTTCGGGGACGGTGGAAAAAAGGGAATGAGAAAATTGCCCTCGAATCATATGAGTTTACCCTTCGTGATTAAGGAGACAATCGGAAAAGAATGGCTTGGATGGAAGCACATTTTATCTTTTAGGAGCTTTATTGTCTGTTTTTCACTTTCCTTGTAATCAATCAAATGAATGAATGATGATGATAATTTCCTTTTGTATTCGAACTACGTAGGGCCTGAATTCTACTTGCGAGATACGTAGGCAACCTTTCAAGGCCTGTCCCCTATCTTTTAAAAAGTTTCATAGAGGAAATCATGCACAACAAAGAGGAAAAGTCATGGATCGAGAGAAAGAAACCATGTATTGGAAGAGAAAGAAGTCATGTATTGCAATATAAAGAAGTCATGCATCGCGGGAAAGAGATTTATGCATAGCAAGAAGAAGAAACCATGCATAGCGAGAGAAAACATCATGCATCGCGGGAAAAAGATTCATGTATTGTACGAGAAAGGAGTCATGCATCGCGAGAAAAGATTCATGCATTGCAAGAGAAGATTCATGTATCGCGGGAGAATGAATTCATGCATCGCGAGGAAAGATTCATGCATTGCAAGAGAAGGATCATGCATCGCGGGAAAAAGATTCATGCATTGCAAGAAAAAGGGTCATGCATCGCAAGAGAAAAGATTCATGTATTGCAAGAGAAGATTCATGCATCGCGAGAAAATATTCATGCATTGCGGGAGAGGAGTCATGCATTGCAAGAGAAAAAAGTTATGCATTGCAAGAAAAAGGGTCATGCATCGCAAGAGAAAATATTCATGTATTGCAAGAGAATATTCATGCATCGCGGGAGAAGAGTCATGCATTGCAAGATAAAGAAGTCATGCATCGCGAAAAAGAGATTTATGCATAGCATGAAGAAGAAATAGCAAGAGAAAACGTAATGCATCGCGGTAAAGAGATTCATGCATAGCAAGAGAAGGATTTATGCATCGCAGAAAAAAAAGTTATGCATGGCAAGAGAAAGATTTACCCATCATGAGAAGATCAACATCGACTGCATCATTTTTTCTTTACAAAATGATATCAAGAGAATTATCAACAACGACGTCAAGAGAACTGACAACATATTACATCAGCCTATTTTATTAATCAAAGGAAGAGTACATTGACTATTATATTGCAAATATGAAACACTAGCTTTATTTGCTTTGCGTCGAACCCGATGGAGTTGATGTCAAATGGTTCAAGGAGAGCAATTAAGTGTCAACATGGTAAAAGACACTATCCCTCCATTTGGTTTGCATTTTTTATACTAATGAGTTTTATCTCAGTCTTTGTCGGGAGCATCCAAGAGGATGAATTCTCAAAACAAACCACAGGTGCGGACGACATCAATTAGGATGCAGCACAACATGAAACTTTTTCTTAGCAGCGAACTGGGGTCCAAAGAGGAGTGTTAAACTCTTAGGACGCGAGCAGAGGAGCGACTTCCACCACAATCAAACCACACCCCTATCAGAAGGCATGTGGGTTTTTCTTAGGTTTGTCGGTTTTAGTTTCGCTTCCGGAAAATTTTGGTCTCTACCGGAAATGGTTCTCCAATCGAAGTGACAAATGTGCCAAGAGCTTTGGGAATTATGTCCATGTAAGTTTTTAATTATGGCTGTGAAGCGCGTCACATTCATGACTAAGAGGTTACAAGCTTCCTTTTCATACTCGATTTATTTTGTCACTTTTCCTGAACCAAAGGTTATCTTACATAATATATTTCCTTTTCAACCGATAGAGTCGAACTATAAGCAGCCTGATTCCCTGAGTTAAGGATATGTAGGCAGAATCGATGGTGAAACTTCGTTGTACTCCAACATTCTCTCTGAAATCGCATTCCCAAGCATTCTGGTGCCTTCATAATTCGGTATCGGGATGGTTTTGAGTTTCTTCCAAAATCGCGCATCAAATCAAGCGTATCGACTACAAGTGGCCTGAATTCTCATATAGTCTGAGATATGTAAGAAACCCATTTTCGGGGTTTGGCCATAATTCTTAAAGTCCGTACCAAATTCCTTCTCCGAAAGATGAAGATGTGGTCGGTCAAAATTGGGTTAGTCAATTTCATTTCCTCGAATTTCTTGCATCAATCCGGGTAAAACGAGGGACAGTTGTTGACACCAAATTTTGACCCTCTCCCGATAATAATTAGTCACCGAGCTTTTTTTTATTCCAAACGATTTGAAATAATTAGTTTTCATTAAGCTCAAAATATTTTTCAAGTTACTTTTAATTAATCTTATCATTTTTATGATTTATAAGTAATATATATGTTTTTATATAATTTCGTATATAATTAGCATATTTTATAAACATTTCAAAATCGTCTCAAAAAGATTTTAATTTTTAGTTAGTATTTTATTAAATTAATTTAGTTTAAATTATGGTTATAATTTTGAATCATTAATTTACAATTAATTTAATTATTTTATTTCGTTAAGATTAAGAAGCTCGTTAATTAATTAATATTAATCTGTCTTATTTAGTTTAGCCGAATTCATGAGTATTCATCCAATTTTGGTTAAATTCTTAATTAGTTTGGACGAATTTACAATCTGTAAAGCTATTTCCTAATTCCAATCTAACTTACCTTACCTTAAACCCATTTTGGGCCATTTCTTAATGCCAAAAACCGGCCCACAAAGACCCATCAACATTTGTCAATTCCTTCAACCAACTATACATACAACATACCAACTAATTCCCAGCCCAGTCCCAGATTTCCCTGACCCGGCCCACTCCCTTTTCCTTCACAAAATAGAACCCAGAAGACCTTTCCAGCTCAAAACGTTCTTGGACAGAACATCGATCAAACGGAAAGAAACCCAGTAACGTCTCTTTCGACGTTAATACACGGAACGGTACACGGGAAAAGCAGCCACAGAAGGCAGTATGCTACCTCTTGTTGTCTTCTTCCTCCCATCCCTTTCAGTTGGCAGTCGCAGCAGCACGCGGAGTCGCCTTGTGGCGTGAGATGATGCCACGTCGTCGCTCAAGGACGAAGGAATCGATCCATTCGTCCGTCTACCTTTCCTCTTCCGGAATGGTTTGAAGCTTGAGAGAAATGTTGTCTCCCCAAAATGGTGAAAGACTTTTGAGTTTAAATTTTGAATGGGGCCATTGGCTCATCCGATTTTTCCACCCAAATTCCCCCCAAATCTACCCTAATTTCCCCCTATATAACATCTTTTCTGATATTTGTGAGGGGGGGAGAATTTTTTTTAGTTGGAACTTTTGGTGTAAAAGGCGATTATTGAGAAAAACATCGAGAGGAATTAGCCGGAATTTAAGAGGAAATATTGTAAACTACTAGCTATAAATATTTGTATACAAACATTTGAGAATAGGTCTCAGAAGCAGAGAGAGTGTGAGTCCAGTGTTTGCTCGAGTCTTTTGCATCGTTTCTCGGTTCACGTACATTTACCGGAATCGTCGTTTGTGGTCGCGGAAAGCTTGTTGCCTTTAGCTCTTCGTCTTGTTCTAGAACGCTGCTCCATAAAAGGTATACAACCTCGACCCTCTTAAGTTCTCCTTCTGATTCTAGCTCTATTCGTCTATTTGGGTTGATTCTTTTTATTTTATTTTTAGTTTTCAGTAGAAATAGGGCCTTCTGTTTAGTTTTTGCTCTCGGAAAGGATACAAATATATGTTCTGAAAGTACTTTTCGTGATTTTAGCATAGCTGAATCTTGATCCCATTTTGATTTTAAATCAAGTTCTTGTTCGAGTTTGCTTAGAGTGTGTTCGGTTTCAAAGATATTTAGTTCAGTTTGGTTTGTGTTGAAGGCTGATTTTTGGTTGCTATTGTTCTTGGTTTCTTGGTTTTCACAGTTGTATCATGATTAGTTTCCGAATGCTCTTTTTTGTTTTATTTTATTCCTGTTTGTTATGAATCTGTAGAAGCACTTAATGTTTGAAGTCGTGTTCTTCATTCTTTTACCATTATATGTTGAATGAATGAATCACGACGTCGAGTTGTTTTGAGCTCATCTTTGTCTTTAGTATTGTCTGTCGTGATTTTGCCTACTTGAACACTGCTAAACTTGTTCTTCCTATACCTTATTATGTCTTCAAGGGCCAGATCCTCCATTTTGTCCATCATCTACTAGCATTCTCTTCAAAATAAGCCTAAGGTCGTAAGGTTGATCGTATGGTTTAGTACAAAGCATGTGTTGTAGTTGATTTGTATTATTATTATTATTATTATTATTTTTATATTAGCGTGATAATGTTAGTCTGAAATTAATTGAATGACTTGCTCTTAAGATCACGTGGATAGTGTTCAAGCCTTTACTTTGAAATATCAGTCCATGTGTTCATTTTAAATACATGTTCATGATGAATCACAGTAAGAAGAGTCCAACTATGCATACAGTGTCACTTGCTTCCCTTATATGCTTTCATATTCCCTTGTTTTCTTTTTCTTTTTTTTTATTACTTAAAAGCACCATCTTTTTCTCTATTGTCAGTTCATCTTATCTTATTATCTTCAAATTGAGTTTGTTTTGATTAGAATAAGATGACTAATGTGTGTGAGAGTTTTTTTTAACCTTCAAATTGACGTGATCTGCTTTAGTTGTGGTCTAATCAATGACTATTTAGCTTCTAATCTCTTCTATTAATATTCTATATTTTGGATTCGTAGGGGGCACTGATAAGTTGCTAATTTTTATCTCTTATTTGTTTACATGTGACACCAATTCGAGTCCCTTCGGACTCCCCTCTTGCATATCTTCGAGTTGAACTTTTTCGAGTCAGCCAGACTGTCGGTTGCACAGGGAAGGAAAAAAACGCGAAAGCAGCAAAATAAAATGCTGGAAATTAAATTTCCAAGCTCTGGAAAGGTCGAAAACAAGATGATATACCTGATGTATACATCAATATACAGTCAGAAAAATATCATATACGGGGCAAAACGTGAAAAATACAGGTGGAAAATGCAAAAATACATAGTTAAAATAAAAATACAGGTTTGGGAGTTCAAGACTTAGCGGTATACATGGTGTATACCTCTAATATACACTTGGTGTATATCATGACCAATGAAGATGGAAAGAGGGCCAAAAGCCCAATGAATTATTATTTTGTTTTTTTTTTGCAGATTTGGGAATTTGGGCCAAAGGCCCAAATTTGATATTCCTTTCCTTCCTCTTATTTGGTTTAACTTAATTAATTCCCCGAAGATAGCCGTTTCTCTTCATATTCAAAGTTAAATATTTATTTTTTCTTATGTGTTTTATCCACTATTTAGCTTTTTTTTTTAGTCATGGTAAAACTCAAGTTATTTCCCCTTTTAGAAAATTTTCCTTTAGTCCATTTCCCCTAAGGTAAATAAAGTGATAAAAATAATAATAGTAATAAATAAATAAGTTAAAATAGATTAGTTCCTTTACTAAGTTAAAATTTCAAAAAGAAATAGTTAATATAAATGAGTTCTTTTATTTAGTTAAAATTTTAAAATTAGTCAAAGTCGTGATGAGTTCTTTTACTTAGTTAAAATTTCAAAATTAGTCAAAGTCGTGATGAGTTCTTTTATTTAGTTGAAACTTCAAAATAAGTTAAAATAAATGAGTTCTTTTACTTAGTTAAAATTTTAAAATTAGTCGAAAATCATTTTTAGTCAAATCGCCAGTCAACCGCACGTTAACGGACATTCCGAGGGCCTAACACCTTCTCGGAATGTACATTGAACTTCGAACCCTTTTATTTTCAATTGATTTTATCTGTTTAAATCTTTTTGAAAACCTTTAATTTTTTCTTGATTTTTTACTTAAAAATTAAGTGGCGACTTTGTTCTTTTGGAAATTCGATTTCTCTTAAACTATAAGTTTGATCGATTTTTCGAAAACTCAGTCATTTTCCTTGTATATACCCTTTTAAATAAAACACATGCATCACGGGAAAAGGTCATGCATCGCGAGAAAGAGATTTATGCATCACAAGAGATTGAAGTCATGCATCGCGGAAAGAGATTCATGCATTGTGGAAAGAGATTCATGCATTGCAAGAGAAGATTCATGCATTACAATAGAAGATTCATGCATTGCAAGAAAAAAATCATACATTGCAAAGAGAAGATTCATGCATCGCAGGAAGAGATTCATGCATTGCAAGAGAAAGATCACGCATCGCGGAAAAGGTATGCAATTGCGAAAAAAATTAAAAAAAATAAATTACGTGCATCGCGGGAAAAGTCACCAATAGGTATGTTTTTCGAGGAAACATCACCTTTATTTTTCAAGGAAGCATTATCTTTACGCATCGCAGAAAGGGAAACCATGCATCGCGAGAAAATCAATATTGGCTGCATCATTTTCATTTGCAAGAACAATATCAAGAGATCCATCAATCACGACGTCAAGAGAACTATCAACATATTACATTAGCCTATTTTATTACTTCGACATCAAAAGAAGAGTACATTGAAGAATATATTGCAAATATAATATACAAGCTTTATTTGCTTTACGTCAAACTAGAGGAAGTTGACGTCAAATGTCCAAGGAGAACAATTAAGTGTCAACACGGTAAAAGACACTACCTCTCCATTTGAATTACATTTTATGCTAATGAGTTTTATCTCAGTCTTTTTCGAGAGCATCCCAAGAGGATGAATTCTCAAAGCAGACCACAGGTGCGGACGACATCAGACAAGATGCAGTACAACGTGGAACTTTTTCTTAGCAGCGAACTGGGACATAGTCCGAAAAGAAGTACCGAACTCTTAGGACGCGAGATGAGGAGCGACTTACACCACAATCAAACCACACCCCTATTAGAAGGCATTTGGGTTTATATTGGGTGTGTTGGTTTCAGTTTTGCATTCAAAATTTTTTGAGCTCTTCCGAAAGCAGCTTTCCAATCCGAGTAACAATGCACCAAGAGACTTGGAAATTATGTCCATGTAAGTTCTTAACTATGGATGTGAAGAGCTCCACATTCATGGCTAAGAGGTTGCAAGCCTCTTTTTCATACTCAACTTACTTTGTCGCTTTTCTGGAACCAAAGGTGATCTAACATAATAGATCTCCTTTTCAACCGATTGAGTCGAACTACAAATAGCCTGATTCCCTAAGTTGAGGGATATGTAGGCGGAATCAATGTTGGAAACTCAGTTATGTTCCAACATTCGCTCTTAAATCTTATTCTCGAGCATTCTGGTCCCTTCATAATACGGTATCAGATAGTTTTTGAATTCTTTCAAAATCGTGCGTCAAATCAAGCGTATAGTACTACAAGTGGCCTGAGTTCTCATATAGCCTGAGATATGTAGGAAACTCGATTTCGGGGTTCGGCCATAGTTCCTAAAGCTTGTACCAAAATACCTTTCCAAAAGGATGAAGATGTGTTCGGTCAAAACTGGATTTGTTAATTTCATTTGCCTCGAATTTCTTTCATCAATCCAAGTCAAACGAGGGACAGTTGTTGACACCCAATTTTGACCCTCCACAATATAAATTAATCATTTCGAGCTTCTCCAATTTCAAACGATTTAAAATAATTAGTTTTATAAAATTTCCAAAATAATAATAATAATAATATAGTTTGCAAAATTTTTAAATAGTTTTGTCACTTTTCATAATTTTTAGATGATATATATGTTTTACATAATTGTGTATATAATTAGTATATTTTATGATTATTCGAAATTCGTCTCAAAAAAGATTTTATATTTTAAATATTAGGGATGGCTAATTTTGATTTAATGAGTTTTATGAAAATTCAAAAATACTTTCAAATTATTTTTAAAGTAATTTTATCATTTTTTAATAATAAATATGTATATTTTTGCAATCACGTTGTTTTATTAATATTTGAAAATCATCATAAAAGATTTTACATTTTAGTTAAATATTTTATTAATTTACTTTAAGTTATAGTTATAATATCGAGTTAATTAGTTTTGTAATTGAATTAGTTAGTTTATAATTAAGTTAATTTTTTTATTTCATTAAGATTAAGAAGTTCATTAATTAATTTATATTAACTCATCTTGTTTAAATTTTAGCCGAATTCACCAATTAAATTCTATTAGGCTATGTTTGAAATCCATTATTTAATAACAATTTTAGTCAATTGCTTGTCCCATCTTTTAAGAACAATTTTGGGCCACTTCCTAAAGGCCCAATTCTAATTCCCTTTACAACAAATAATTCCAGCCCATTCCAAACAACAACTCAACAATAATTCCAATTCAATAATCCTTTTTCCAGCAACAGCCACAACCAACCGACCCAACTTCACTTCTTCTTTTCCCTTGCGCTACAACCCAACATGCGCAATAACATACCAGCAATACCCAACCCCATGCTTGCCTTCGTCTTCATCACGCTAAATCAATCCGAAAATCGCGTCTCCTATTCTGCAGATCCATCGCCCTCATGTCTCCTATTCCCCATTTTAAGGGATTTTCAAAATCTTTCTACTATTGTCTTGAAAAAGGAGCAAGAAATTCAAATTTCAAATTCAAAATTTTACCCAATTTCTCCCCCAATCGATTCCATTCTCCAACTATAAATACTCCCATTACGTTAACGTTTTGAAGGGGGGTGGTTTTTATTTATTTTTTTTGGAAAAATTGGATTTTGACACGGTTTTTGAGCTTAGTTTTGAAGCAATAGTCGTTTTACACTAAAAAATTTCAAGCGATTCTCTAATCCTAGCTTCCAAGAAAATCTTTGTTCGCAGCTAGTTCTAAATTTCTAGGCTTGCTGTTAGTGTTTAAACCTCCCGGTAGAAGAATCACTGCCCAAGCTCATCGTCCCAGTCGCTGACCGAAAAGAGGTAGATTTTTTTTTTTAGCTTTGTTCGATGCGTAGTTCTTCTATGCGTTTCGTTCATGTGTTCTTAGCTTTGTTTTAGTCCCTATATGTTGGAGTTTGGTTGATGCTAGTTAGCTAATAATGTTTTCTTTCACTTTTTTTTACTCTTAGTATTTTATTGAAAAATATCAAATGTGTTTCTCTGTTTAGAGCTACTGTTTTCTAAGTTATTTATTTATCTCTTAGTATTTTCTCTTTGGCATGGTGATTTACTCTTGCCCATGTTTTCTTCATGGTTGATGATTGTTCAAAATTTTAATCTACTAGCAACTTGTTCGTTATCTCTGATTTAGTGTGAATATAGAATAATCATGTAGTCATCCTTCTTGTGTATTTGCGTTCGACTGCTAGTATACTCACCTGAAATTTAAATTTATTATTACTTGCTTGAATCTGCCTCAATATCGTCTAAGTTATAAACTTTTTTTTTTTTTGATTAACAGATGAGTTTAATTCATCACATTTTTAGGTAATAGTATTGAGTTGATATTTATGAAATGCTAGTTCACTATTGATTGCTTAGCATGGTTTAATTTTCCTATTGTTTCAAGGTGATTAGAACCTTAGCTCCACTAACATGACAAGTTTTTTTTTTATCTAGACTTCTATTTGATCAAAATAGGAGTTTAGTCTTTTTCCTAGCCTAAGTTAGTTTCACAGATTTTAAGTTAAGTTTTGTTTTAGTATTAATTCCGTAATTTGTAAATGCACCTATAAATTTGAGGTTTGACGGTTGGGGTCACGTTGATCTTATAATAGCCATTGCAAGTTTCTCATCCTTTCACAATTCAATGTAGGTGAGGAGATATATGCCTTAAGTCCTATATTATTTCTCCTGCCAATTATTTTATTTAGAAGTTAACCGTTTTGCTAAATAAAATTTTGCTTTGACTCTGTATATATTCGAATATGTAGTCATGTGAATGTAACCTTTTGGGATGCTGCTTTAAATCTAATTCTTTAGTTGTCATTTTGGTGCTCACTGTGTTTAATTATTAAAGTCAATGTGTGATAGGTTCCAAAGCTACTAATCCATTTTAGTCCTCTATTAATTACCATATATTTCGAAAGTATTGATTGTTGTTTAAATGGTCCTTGTGTCATGATCGAGTGTTATGAAGACATCCTTTGATTGCCTTTCTTTATTCACTATGAGAAGTATATATTGGTCATGAAATATTCTTAATTCTCATTGGCTTTAAGTTATAATTTTACTTGTCTTACGATTAATTCCAAAATGTCAAGACGTTAGCTCTTTGATAGTAATGTGTTTGTTGGTTAAATTGTGGTGAAGGACAAATTGTTGAAATGATTATCCCTTAAGCCTTATCAGCTAGTTTATTAAAGAACTAGAAAACTTGGCTGCGCTACGCGCGGTATAAGAATTTTTTTTTTTTTTGTTTTATGAAATTTTAGTAATATTATTATTGTTTTTAACGATTTTTTTGATATTCAAATCCAAATAAATTATATTACAAATTCTAATACTTATATCTGTAATTTTGACTTAGATTCATTAGACATTGATTTTATCAAAAATAAAATAAAAGAATCCTTAAATTAGCACAATCTAACACTTATTCTTTAATGTTAGAGTTGTTATAATTTATAATTTATGAATTTAGTATCCATTTAAGTGCGTTCTTTTACATAATTATAACATGGTAATAAAAAATAAAAATAATAGCTTTAACAGAAAAAGGAAGGAATATATACCTATTATAGTATATAAATAAAACAAAGGTTAAGACATTTGTGCAAGGATTAGTTTAAAGTTGCTTCCACTAAAAATTATGTTATTTTCTAATATAAATGCATAAAGCGTAGAACTAACATGCAAATTAATTATCATAAATAAATAATTTCATAAACCTTCTTCGAATTTAGCTTTTCTGAAATGGTTTGGATTTGAATTTATAGCAATTACCTCTTAAAATTTATGATATTACACTTACTTTTCTTATTTTAATTTTATTGTAACACTGCTTTTAACTTATTAAATATAAATTATTATTCTCAATTATATGTTTAGACTTATTTGAACTTCAAAAGAAACTCAATAACCTAGTTAAAAGAATCTTCTAAGTAGCATTATATATATGGATGGAATTTTTATGAAGTTTCTGTTGGAAAACTATATGCACAGCGGAAGCATACCAAAATCATACAACTACATGAATAATAGACAACACATTGTTTATACTAGAACAAGTACAATCATGTTAGGTCATATAAACTTTCTGAATTTAATTTCAGAATGACCTCTTGAAGCGTGAGCCGATACCTTCAAGTGAATCCACAAGCTAGTCAACAAGCTAGAAACTTCAAGCAAATTCATCAGCTAGTCCACAAACTAGACCACAGTTCTACGGTCTTCTACAATGATCCCAAGTTCACTTCCGAACCCTCTCAATACTTGGGTTGACAAGTATTTTATGGAAAAAGTTATTTTTCAAGGGTTAGAAGAATCCCTATTTATAGAGTTTTCTTCTTAATCCAAGTAAAAGGAATATCATGTCTTTCCTTAGAATAGAAAGACATGTACATCTCCCTTTCCTTAGAAAAGAAAAAGTCATGTCCTTCTTCCATTCCTTAGAATAGAAAAAGTGATATACTTCTCCCTTGCCTTAGAACATAGAAAGATACATATTTCTCCCTTTCCTTAGAATAGAGAAAGACACATACTTCTCCTTTTTCTCTTTACAATAAATTTTGAGTTCTAGATAAATATGGGCATGGTAGGGACCACATAATTAACTACCGAGGCTTCCTATTATGAAAATAATTCCAAATAATTAATTTAAATTATTCTTACCATAATAAATTACAAATCATTCCACTAGAAATTCGTAATTGCACTCCTCTATTTATATTTCAAAATTCCCCATTAAACACATATGTAATTTCTCATGTTAAGATTACAGATACTAATCAATAAATTAAATTACTGA
>NW_006239452.1:150265-151686 GCF_000226075.1 Solanum tuberosum
GTAATGAAATATTAACTACTTTTCATGTAGTGTTCTTTAATTTGTCCAACATCACTTGCACTACTTGAGGTAGTAGTATTGTTATGTCTAATAACGTTTCTCTGACTACGTAAATGCAATGGAACGTCAATTCTGACATACCAGTTAGATGTTTCTTGAGTGTCTGAATTTACAACTGACTCATATGTTATTTCTTTGTTCAATTCCTGTAAAACTAGTTTACTTCTAGGAACATGGTTTACTAAATGATCCTTTTCTAGGAATCAGACAGTTGTGTTAACAATTGTCTTATTTTCTTTAGGACACTATAATAAACCTTCTTTCATTCTTTAGGATATCTAATTAACACACATATTCTGTTCTTAATCCCAATTTTCTTATTCTCCCCACTCAGCACATGTGCTGAACAATTCTATATCTGAACATGTCACAGATTAGACTTACGTCAAAATCCAACTAGTTCTATAGTTGTTCAAGGTACTGATTGAAAGAAATTGAAATTCAGAATGTGATATGTAGTTATTAGAACCTATACCCAAAAAAAACAAAATAACTAATAATAAATCAATAATTAATCTTATCATCTTCATAAGAGTCTACTTCTTTTCTCTTCACTTAACAATCTATTATAGAGTGTCTGGTGTAGACAGTTGAAATGCAATTATTCTATAAGATAAGTGACTTATGAGCTCTGCAGAGAGGTTTATGTCACTACAATTAGATTGCAGTGACTTTATATATTTTTCATGATGCAATTTACATGTGTCGTAAATATTTTGAGTTTATCAAGACATTTAGACTTACAAAACATCAAAAAATATATCCATATCATGAGTAACCTTCTTGAAAACTAAGAATACTCAAATTCACCGCTTGCCCAAATGCTCCTTTATTACACAAATCAGAATAGATTAATTATAACATATCACTACCTCTTTTTCCTTTTCTAAGAGGAAAGGTCTCTTAGTCATTTTTCCTTCTAAACAAGACTCATATGTTGGTAGTGACTTCACTTTCAATGAACCGTTATGTTCATCCATTAACCAACCTCGAAATTCTATTCAGAATAAATGACTTAGATACTAATGTATAGATAAGTTTCATTCAATTTAAAAGATATTTTTCCTTATGAGACAGATTAATATAATTCAATTCATGGGAAATAATACTAATAAAAGAATCACGCATCAATATACCACAAGAAATAAAATATTCATCAAACTCTATGATAGGAGAGTTACAACCAAAAATATTAAATACTCATCTCTTATCGAGTTAGAAACTGAAAATAACTCCTTCTAACATAAGGTACATGTACAATGCATTCTTTGAATTAATATCTTTATCTCTACCAAAAGAAAAGCTTAAGTAGTACTAAGTGGGTGTGTAAAGTCTATTGAGAATATGAGATATAATACTTT
>NW_006239452.1:153655-162184 GCF_000226075.1 Solanum tuberosum
AAGTCCCGACTCACGGACAGACCCACGATCCGTAGATCAGACCACGGTCTGTGGTTTGTGACCGTGGATTTCACCCTCTCTAATGATTACCATTTGGGTGATTTATGGAAATCTGGTTGTTGTTGACCAAATGTTCTTGTTGTGTTGTTGAAAGGATATTCTCATAAAACACTTACAACCATGATGTGAAGGGTTTTCTCACATAGAAAGGATTCTTAGGTTGAAAGACTATTCTCACCTAATTGAATCAATGAATAAGAGCTATCCTAAAGAACTAGTTGGATAGGCAAAACGACATGCCTTTCCATTGATAATGAGAATAAGTAAGAAAATACTATTCCATGGGAATTATGCTTAGCACCGAGTTGATATTGACATTGAGATGGAAGCTCTGCCGTTAGTAGAGGCCGAGTTTCTAGAAGAATCCTCATAAGATGGAAGCTCTCTCGTGAGTAGAGATCGGGTTTCTAGTAGCAATCTCCTTATCCCATAACTATGTGCCCCATACGTTGATTAGCTAGTGGATCCACTTAAGCTAGAAGTTTATGGCTCTACCTTAGGCAAGTAGAACAACCTTTTTCGGTGTGGGAGACACTGAGTGATCATGTTTTAGCTCACATGGTCTCTATGTCAGTTAAGGATAATTCTCCCACAACATTTATTTCAGATGCAGTAGACCCCACTTTTTTTTAACTTATTCTTTTAATTAGGTTAAAATTCTCAATTTCAAACATAACCAACAACATGTCTACTCTTCAATTGAATATCAACCTTTCTTCTTCTTCTACATTATTCTTAGCAAGTAATGCAAGTCACAGTGACCCAAGAATTGTTCTTTTCAAGATTACTTGCTCCGCCACCCAAATAATTTTAACAATGTCATTTATCATGTGATGTAATCTTTTAAAAAATAAATAAAATCGATCTTTAAATGAAAAAATGGATCTTGCAAATTGGTATTTTCTAAATTAGTAAATCTTCAAGTTCAGATGTAATGGTGAAGGAGTTGGAGGAAGGTGAAAAGAATGGGTGTACATACGTTGTGGTTCTATATTTATGAATTGAAGAGGGAAATAACTTATTTTTGGGCATTGACATTGAGAAGAAATCTCAAGCTCCATAGCTAGATCTAGTTGACTTTGCAATTTTATATTTATGAGTGAGGAAAATAACTTTGAACCTTGAATCTAATAACGATTTTTTTTAGAGAAGATTAGAAATTCTAAAGGTTCAAGATTTGAAATGGAAGTTACCATTGAAGATCGTTCCCAAGCTTCAAGCTTTTTAAATGGCAGAAGAAAGGAAGAAGATGGAAGATTTGTGGGAGAAAAAAAGCTTAGAAATGCAAATTGTAATTGAAAGCCTTAATTTTAGGTTGATTTGGACTTACACGTGGATTCCAAAATGCAGATAATGTGTTTTAGATACATCCTTACGCGCCTAAGGGAGGTGAGAACACCTCCTATGACAGGTCAGCGTTTAAGTGTGTAGAAAATAGAGAAATATGAAGTTCAGGGGGGTAATAGGACACCCGTGAAGTTAGAGTGTGTAGTTGGGATTTCGGGTATAGGTTGGGGGGATTTTAGACCATTTTCTCTAGTCAAAATCATTAATCAAAACTTAGAAAATTAGAATCAAGAGAGCAGAAAAAGGTCAAGAACCCTAGTTCAAGAACGCAACTAGGTTCCTTCAGTTCCAGCCCCGAAATTGAAAGATTTCTCCATGGAATTTGTCACCAGGTATGTGGGATTTCACTAGTGGGTTCCTTTCGCCCATTAGATCCCTATAATTTAGTCAGATCCTTGATTCCATGATTATGAACAGAGGGTTTCTAGAATTACAACAGATCATCATGAATTAGTTATTTAAATGCTCGAAATCAGATTATCATGTTATTGCTCAGTTTCTTACATAAATTTCAGAACCCTAGCTATGTATTTCATTAATTCTTGAATTACACATGCTAGGTCAGATATTTCAGTTATTCAGATATACATGCTCCAGTTTTATGCAACATTATCAGTATATTTCAGCATAAACCCTATTTTGAGTTATAAATCTTGAGAAGCTTTTCTTTAAGACAACACTTGAGTTTTAAACTGAGTTTTTGAGAAAGTTAAGTATGAGTTTTGAGAAAGAGCTTCTAAAACATGATTAGCATGACAATTGAGTAGGTCATCAATGTATGAATAGTATGGTATCTAGATATACCATCAATGTTTATGTAGTATGACTTCCCAAGTCATCAATGATCATAGTATAATATGATGTTGAATTTTTTTTCAAAAAAGGAGTTTTCAAGTATGAGTATCTACCTGTCAGTAGTATTTCAGTCATAATATATTCAGTTATACATGCCTCAGTTTATGAATGCATCATTATCAGATTAATTGTTGCATTCTCAGTTTGCATGTTCAGTTTCGAGCTATCCAGTATTTACAGAAACTCAGTCATAATGTGTTAACCACTTAATCTATTGGGAGTAACATAATACCGAGTTGGCCTAGGGTTTCAGTGTACCCATATAGTCCCAGAACTACGAGCCACGTAGGTGTAAGCCCCCTCTGTGGGCAACATCAGTTTAGTGATCACGCCAATCATGCCTTTATACCTTTGGCCGGGTATATTGGGTCCTCTCGATGGGGCGTATACATCGGACTCCACATTTAGCTCATGTGGTTTTATGTCGGTTATTAGTAGCTCCCACAGTTCAAAAGTAAATGTACTATATCTAAATGCATGGTTAATAGTATATACCCTAACAATCTCCCACTAAGATATTTAATCTTAAAAATTATTAAAATACTAGTTTTAAACACATGATTAATAGTATATACCCTAACAGTTTCTTAAATATTAAATGAAATATATATGTAAGTATCACATCATTCTATTTATGTTTAGCTTTTATATATATATATATTTCCCTTTAGTGGTTGTGTACTTCTTTATAAAATAAGTAGATACTCAAAGAAAAAAAAATCACACTTTTGAGAGAGATTAGACCATACAAAAAAGGCAAATTAAAAAAAATACTCACACACAAAAATAAACATTTCGATTCTTTAGCAAGTTTTTGTCTTTGAATATTTCCTATCCTTTTTCCTTTCCATTATGTCTCACCCATCAATTTTTCAACATCTATAACGTTTGGCAACATTTACTTCTTTTCTTGACATATTTCTTTCTACCTTCTCTTAAAACTTAATATGATAACGTTTTACTTCTTTTTTTCACCAACATGTATCTTGCTTTAATATAAAAAAGAACAAATCAACAATCCAAAGAAAAAGAAAAATTTCCTCCTCCATGTAATTCAAATTAATCCCTATTTACTGTCAACAAAGAAATACCTCGAGTAGACTCCAATAGATATTTCCGTTGTTTTTGTGGTTTTTGGTCGATGGCTAATCAGAAGCATGCAGGGAAAATTTTTTATCCAAATTTTGCATATAGCTTAGTGGATGATATGCCATAGTTGAGCTTCCTACTATTATTTATACCATAATTGGACATAAATGAAATTAATAGGATGCCGTTTGGACTTCCTCTGGAAAGGGTGAAGGGGTGTATTAATTGACAGTTACATTTTCTTAATGACTGTATGAGCTGTTAAAGATTTTATTTAAATTAATATATTAATATAAAACAGTTACTTCATATTGGAAGGGTGAAGGGTTGTGTTAATTATCAAATTACTTTTTTTCTTTAATGATTGTATGGGTTGTTAAAGATTTAATTTAAAATAAATTAAATATAATTGAAAAAATTAGAGGGGAAAAGTCCAAAAAAATAGTAAATGTGATTCCTGGCCTATGAAGGGTGCCACATCAACGGGCTTATGTTCCTGCATTATATTAATATATAGATTTGCTCATTTACTCATCTTTATCTCCTTTGTTTTCTTATGCATGAATACTCTCCCTTGAGTCTCTTGGACTCCTCCTTTCACATTTTCTCCATCGAGTCGGTCCCCCTATATATTCGGAAGCTGTTACAAGTCCCGGAGACCCAACACTGCTGGAAATTAATTCATAAATGTTCAAAAGCCCAAGAAATGGGCTGAATACATATTGTATACATCAGTATACACTCATTATACAGTGAATCACAGGTCAAAAATGTGAAAATACAGAGATGAGGTAAAATACAGGTGCTCGGAAGCAGGAGATATACAGAAAGAGCTAATATACGCGCTAACTTTATAATTGTGAATTAGCTTAATTAGATTCCCCAAATGATGAGTTATTCTCTTTGTGTTGGTTTAATTTTAAGACATTTTTTGTGTTCATTTATTTTATTAATTAAGTATATTGGTCAAAATTTTATATCTTCAATGAAGTTAAACATTTGGTTCTTAAAAAGAGATGTTCTTTAATGCTTTTCACTTAATCACATTTAGTCATTTTAAAATTGTTTTAAGTTAAAGTATTTTTCTCAAATAAACTTTAAAAAATGTTAGTCAAAACCTTTTCAATTATTTAATAAATAAATAAATATAAACTTACTTAGTCATTTTCTCGAAAAGGTTAGGGAATTAATTTAAAATGATTTTCATGCTTTAATTTATTGAATTGATTTAAATTATTATTAAAAAATGAATTAAATAAATTCTAATTAATCTAGTTTTATTAATATTCTAATCACTTGTATTTCGAGTCAAATATTTCATTTTGGATCCCTTTCTCTAAAAAAATAAAATGAAATAAAATGTGTCATTTATTTAATTATTTTCTCAAAGTTAATGAAATATTGTAAGTTATTATTTTTTATGTTAAATCATTATTTTCCTAAAATAGTCAAATATATTAGTCAAGTCGCAGGTCAACCGCATGTTAGCGGACACTTCGAATGCTTAAACCCTTCTCGAAGTGTAAATTGAATCCCGAACCCTCTTTGATATTTTCAAATGATTTTTTCTGTTTAAATCTTTGAAAATTATAAGTTTTCTTAATTTCTTTAAAAAATTAAGTGACGACTCTTTTCTAAGTATTTTTCTCAAATTGTTTTATACTTAGAACATTTTAAAAAGTGATTTTTCTAAAAGATAGGAAAATTACGACACAACAGTATGAATGTGATTTTAGACAGTGCTTGCGCTAAAGGGAAGGTGACTTTGTAAAATTTTGCTTTATCAATTTTGTCCACCCTGTATGTCACACTATTTTTTTCATAATTTACTTTTCTTTTTTCATTTTGTGCTTGTGGAATTGTAAGTTCTTAAAAATTTGATGTTGTTAAAAAAAATGTATAGTGTTTATGACTTGTACTGTCTAGAAAAACTGATAGTCTCAGTTTTATTTGGCGATATGCTTATGGGATATAAAGTGTTAGTATGTCAGTTTAAATTATAATAATATGCATCTTTTAGTACGTTGCCACTTTGACAATAATTTTTGCCCGTTCATGGGCATTATATGTCATTCTTTACTCTCATTTAGAGGGCATCTAGAGTCTCATTATATTGGCATAATTAGTGTCATTTTGTTGTATTACTCCATTCGGAGTTAGTGCTTTATGTTACATTTTCATTGTGCAACATATTTTTGTCTGATTCGGTTCTTTGTAGACGTTAGTGAACATTGGCTAATTGGCAAGAATGGTTTTATTTTTCATTAAAACCATTGTAACCTCCATCTTATTATAATATATTCATTATTCTACCTCGTTATGTTTGTAACTCATCATGTAACATTTAAATCATTTATCTATCTAATTTCCTATCTCATTATCTTTTTGTTCATTACAAGAAATAATTTCTTACCTATAAATAGTGCTGGTCTTTCTTTGTTTTGAGAACAAAAAAAATATAGAGTGCATAAAAATTAGTAAAAAGAGAGTTCTTAGTAGTTGAAGGGAGGTGTTTTTTTGTGAAGCTTTGGACTCAACTTTTGTCCAGAGTTTGTTAAGCTACACTTTGTGATTGAGTTGTTGTATCCTGAAGGGGACAAATTAAGAAGAGTATTGTTGTACCAGTGAAAACATGTGTTGCCATGAATTTGAATCTCAGCAAAATATCCGCGCCTCAACTGAAGAAATTAAAATGCTTTGAATTTTGATTTCTTAATATGTTGTTGACTATCATGAGGACGGTGACGCATGGAGCAACATGTGTCTCTGCCAAGTCATATTATCATTTCTTGGGAGCAAAGTCGAATCTATTGACTAAATATATTTACGCTTCGTCCAAAAAAATATCCTAAATTTTACTTTCTGCCTACAAAGAATTGGATGATTAGTGGTTTAGTATCTTGTGCATTTGTGTCTCTCCTAACTTTGTACTCCCAAACATAGAGATGGTTTATTAGATTAGGGCAGACGGATCCTGTTTAGTTTTTGCTTTATTCATTCTTAAGAAATAAATGATAAAAGTACACAAATATAATTCAACAATGACAAAATATATATATTGTAAAATATGTACACTGCATAAATTCATCTTCAAGTTTATTTCTCTCTTTACATACTTTTTAAGGAAAAAATAGTTTTTAGACTAATTTTTTCTCCCCTTTACCTTATTATTAATATAATAAAGCTCAAAAATAGAGAAACACATTCTATTAAGTGTTAATTTAATCCATTTAAATTTGAAAAAAGATGAAGTGTTTCAAATATTTAAAATTTTAAAAGGTCTCTTACTCTAATCTTGTAAAAATATATTTATGACTTTTTATTACCACGCTAAGAGGCAAGCGGGGACCTGTTAACTAGTACAAATTGAATACAGAAAAGCAACATCAAAATTAATACCATGACATTTAATACACCAAACAGTGAGACTTAATTTATCATATATTCAACGGGAAAGGGCCAAAAATATCCCTGTACTACTCGAAAAGATTTAAAAATACCCCTCATCCATCTATTGGATTAAAAATACCCCTCAGTCAATCTTTTTGGTTCAATATTACCCTTTAAACTAACAGCCTTATATTTTTTAATTATTATATTTAATAATTATTACGTGGCGTCTTTATATTGGATAAAGTTAAATTCCAACTCACCTGACCCATATTGACATTCCTTGACCCAAACCCAATTAAAAGATCCATCACAAATAAAAAAGATCTCTTCTCCATCACAGTTAGGAGCTCCTTCTAAACCTAATATCCTATTTGACAATTAGATGGAATCTAACAAGTGGTGATAACAGAAATGGCACAAGATTAATGATCGTGTAAGTAACCAATACAGACAGTAAAGTTTGAGAGATATAAAGTGAGGAATTATTGGTAAGAAAATAACTGGCAAACAAATGCTTCACTACGAGATAAAAGCTCGATAAACCTTTTATCCTCTGTTCTTCAGATGAACCAAAACATGAGTCATTAGTGCCAACAACAATCCAACAATCATGTACAAGAACCCAACAACAAAACCTTCACCTCCTAACTGTGATGGAGAAGAGACGATATCTTTTTATTTGTGATGGTTCTTTTAATTGGGTTTGGGTCAAGGAATGTTAATATGAATCGGGTGGGTAGGAGAAAATTTGGTGGGTTGGAATTTAACTTTATCCAATAAAAAGACGCCACGTAATAATTATTAAATATAATAATTAAAAAATCTAAGGCTATTAGTTTAAAGGGTAATATTGAACCAAAAAGGTTGACTGAGGGATATTTTCAACTCAATAGGTGGATGAGGGGTATTTTTAAACCTTTTCGAATAGTACAAGGGTATTTTTGGCCCTTTTCCGTATATTCAATATTAGAAAAATAAGAATAACCAACCGATGAAATTTATATGTAAAGTGTTAATTTCATATATGACATATATTATATTAATATTTTCAAGTTATAGCAGTAGATTTAAAACTTTCAAAGTTGTAACATTAAAAAATTTCAGGTTCTAACAATTTATTAAAAAAAAAAGTTGTTTTTAATAATTGAAAACATTTGTTTTAAAAAAAGAAAAAAAACATTTTTGAAGGCAAAAAGGTAAAAACAGAAATAGGGGTGTTAATTTAATTTGAATTGAGTGTAGATAATTACTAATTAGCACGAATTAAGGAATTCAAACTTATTAAGAATATTAGTTCCTTAATTCACTCAAAATTAGTTAAACTTAATTAAAAATTCTGATTTTATCCTTTTTTTGTTCAACGTTTCTCTCTCTTCAATTTTCTGCCAAAAATCTTCTCACTGTTCAGGAATTGAAGTTTTTTTTTCTTTGAAATTAATTAATATTGATACGTAGTTTTCCATCACAACTACGTATCAATATTAATTAAATATGGTGGAAGATGGGATCCTTCAGGTTAGTATTTATTATTGTTTAGTGATTGGTCAAAATTCGTTTTTGTTAATTTTTGTTCATAATACGTTTTTGTTAATTTTGTTCATAATACGTTTTGGTAAGTTTCTTTTTTGTTGTTGTTTGATTAATTTGTATACTGTCAAAACCATGATTTCGTGAGAAATAGGCGCAATATATGAAAGATTTGAGTATAAATGTATAAAATATAAATAGTTTTATCGTTGTAGATTAAGTAGGTATAGTAAAATTGTAATATTGATTACTGTTTTC
>NW_006239452.1:162500-164730 GCF_000226075.1 Solanum tuberosum
AATTTATGATGGAACAGGAAAATATGCAATTCAAAAAGTGTCGGAGCATAAATTATTGTCGTCTGGTTCAAAAAGAATTGTAGGGAGACCACAACATGAACGTTGGAAAGGATTTGCTGATGTGAAATGCAAGAGGTCTAAGGTTACGTGCAGTACATGTCATCGGGAGGGACACAACAAGAAGACATGTTCAAATTTCCTTGCTGGAAAAAAAAGACATTTATTTTTCTTTTGTTTTGGTTGTTTTAATGTGACAAACTCATGTTTTGATTTATTTTGTCTTTTAAGTTAATGAATTATAATTTCAGAACATTTTATTATGTGTACTAGTTAATCATTTGTGTATTAAGTGTTTTTCAAATGTATAGTAAAAAAACTAGATAATGATGGTATGCAATTGATATCAACTGAAAATTACAAATCTTAGTATGAAATTGGTATACATTTGGTATCCAACTGATGTCCCAGCGATAAAATTGAAAAAAAAACTTGTAATTGAGATTTCAACTGAAATAGGCAACCTAAAACTAGTTAATGTCGCATCTTATTTGTATACATTTGGTATCGAATTGATATCCCATTGAAAAATTTGAAAAAAGGGCATGTAATTGAGATTTCAATCGAATTAGACAACCTAAAACTAGTTAATTTTATTACCCAATTGGTATTACATTTGATATCCAATTGGAAAATTGAATAAAACATGTAATTGAGATTTCAACTAAATTAGTCAACCTAAAACTAGTTAATTTGTACCCAATTGGTGTACACTTGGTATCGAACTGATATCTCATTGGAAAAATTGAATATAACATGTAATTGAGATTTCAAATAAATTAGTCAACCTAAAACTAGTTAATTTGTACCCAATTGGTGTACACTTGGTATCGAACTGATATCCCATTGAAAAAATTGAAAAAAAACATGTAATTGAGATCTCAAATGGATTTGCCAGCCTACCAACAATATTCATGTTTCATTCCGATACCAACTTCATTTTATAAGTAGTTATAAATTAATTATTTCACATAATTTATACAAAAATTAAATCAATTTCATATCAACATTCATACACTATATATAAAATTAAGTTCAGACTAATATTATTCATGTTTCATTCCATTTTCATGTACATAAATTTTCATAAAACAATATACCATATTTGAAAAAAAATTCACACCAATATTATTCAAACATCATACCAGATTTCATGTGCACTGTTGCATTTAACAAACGACACTAAAATCAACTAATTGGGCTACAGATATCAAAATAATTTCATACCAATATCAAATAACACTTCATACCAGTTGAATACCAACATTCCATCACATTTCATACAATATTCATGTATCATATATTAATGTCATATCCATACAAATATTATTCAAATTTCGTACAGTTTTCACATCAATATAAAGTTTCGTAAACAACAATAATCATAATACAATATTTTTAAACACAAAAAAATACTAAATTGAATAATTCAAAATAAATTAAATAAAATACTTATCCTAACCACTCTTTTGCCTTTTTTTGAAATTGGGATTTCTGAGTCCTCCTTCCTTGTTGTTCTTCTTGTTGATTGGTTTTGAAGACTGACCAATTTCGACATTTGTTGCTTTTTTTATTTTTTTCTTTTTAATCTCACTTACGAAATTTGAATCCGAATCCAAAACAGAATGAGTCGCTCCTACTATTTTCACCTTCCTCTTTTTTCCCTTTTGATTTGCATGACTAACTGGTTTTTTTGCTTGACTAATCTTCGACTGAGAAGAAGCATCTTTTACCGGAATTTCATTATTTGTTGGCATTACAGCACTTATCTCTAGTTCAAGAGCAGAAACCTTGGCCAACGCCTCTTCTCGAGCTGCCTGCTACCGACAACAAAAGAGTTGATAGAGAGAACAAAAGAATAGAAAGAAAAAATCAGAATTCATATCTGACATTCTTTCCTGCACATATAATTTTAAAACATGTGTTAATTTTAAACAAATACAGATCCACTTCTAGTGGGGCACAAGTAAGCATTCGCTTCTTCCAATTATCAAACATAACAAAAATATCATACAGAAAGGAAAGTATGTTATCTTATTTTTTTCCTTCCACATCCATGGGGCTCAATCGTGAGTTCTGCTGATTTTCTTTTTTAATGAAGAAGACGAACGTTGAAGATGGTGAGAGAGAAAAAAATAGTTCTATGTAAAAGAGGAACGTGGGGGTGGGGGTG
>NW_006239452.1:165771-171802 GCF_000226075.1 Solanum tuberosum
CACTTATCTCTAGTTCAAGAGCAGAAACCTTGGCCAACGCCTCTTCTCGAGCTGCCTGCTACCGACAACAAAAGAGTTGATAGAGAGAACAAAAGAATAGAAAGAAAAAATCAGAATTCATATCTGACATTCTTTCCTGCACATATAATTTTTAAAACATGTGCTAATTTTAAAACAAATACAGATCCACTTCTAGTGGGGCACAAGTAAGCATTCGCTTCTTCCAATTATCAAACATAACAAAAATATCATACAGAAAGAAAAGTATGTTATCTTATTTTTTCCCTTCCACATCCATGGGGCTCAATCGTGAGTTCTGCTGATTTTCTTTTTTAATGAAGAAGACGAACGTTGAAGATGGTGAGAGAGAAAAAATTAGTTCTATGTAAAAGAGGAACGTGGGGGTGGGGGTGCGAAAACTGGAAAAAAAATCTCTAAAATGGTGTAAGAGATAATGACAATTGATTATCTTATTTCTCTTACTTATTAATTGTAAGGTAATTATAAAAATAATACCTAATTAATTAAATCAAATAAATTAAATTATAGATTAAAACTAATTTGTTAATACTTGTAATTAAACTGTTATAAGTAGTAATATAAAAAAAGTACATCTAAAGACTGTAATATTAAGCCTTAAATAGATATGTGGAGTGAATTTTCCTTCTAAAATATAATAAATTTTTTAACATAAAAATAACCAATATGAATTATTATTATGTAATAGAATTGTATGTGTAATCATATATAATATTTTATTTTATCTAAACACTTGATGTTAATAAAATTTTAGCCTATTTTATGTGCAGTGAGGATATGTTCTTCAAAGACACCATACAATATTCTAACAACTTCTCCTTCTCCTATTATAATGAAGATTAATAGCATATGTATCGGATGATGGATTGATATTTGTGCTGATTAATTAAATTTTAAATTAATAAAATAAATTTAAATTTAGTACTAAAAATAATGACTATACTTTTTGCTGAAATGTAAATATAATTTGTGAAGCATATTACAACCTCTTTAGCACACTCCTCTAGTTCAATCCTATAAAATAAAATGATTTCATTTAATTAAATATAATTTCGTAAAAAAATAAGTATACATAACAAAGAAAATTCAGTGACAAATGAAAATATCATAATTAAAAAACACACCATACCACAAAATTTTTTTATCTTATTTACTTGATCATATTATTTTTTTAAAATTTATTTATCAATTGTGAAATGTAAAATGTTTGATCCACAATTATTATTTTATTAGGCTAGTAGGGAAGGATACGGGGAAATTTGAATGGTGAGAAACAGAAAGATGATGTATTTCATTATTTCAATAACAAATGTCAATTGAGTAAATTAAATTTAGAATTTATACACCTAACATCATATTTATGATAAAAAAAATGTAAAAAAGAATTAATTTCTTCTTTTGTACTAACTACTAAGTATTAGAATAAGATATTCTTGAGAACATTTATTAACGGTAAGTTTGTCATATGCTCAATATATGCAGAATTATATGGCAACTTGAACACAATTAAACTGTAGTTTATTAAGAATGTATGGATGAATATATATCAAAACGAAATCGACTGAAATATAATGTGCAAAAGTCCTATGTGGTTTAATAATAACAAATGAACTCAAGTTTAATTAAATTTTATTGATTGTTTTAAATTTTATTGTATCATTTCATTTAAATTCATTGTTAGGTGATCAATTTGGTTTGATTGCGTCATTAGCTTAATATTTTTCTTCTTATTTTATCTTCACTTATTATTTAATAATTTTTTACCCTATCTTTTTACAGTAGCTCTATTCCGTAATCTACAATTTCTCGTAGGTTTATGATAAAAATTATGAATGTGTGAATGCTTGCTTGATAACAGTCGGAAAATATATTTGCTATTTGCATTGATCCATTGCATCCACCAAACGAAGTCTACAAATGGTATATCAGAATATACAAACTAAACTACATATCAAGAAAATATCTGATAAAAACTATAAGAAAATAAAAAGATAATAATAGAGCAGATGTGTCATAAAATCGATACTCTTAAGTTCAGTGGCGTAGCCACAGTCAGGGTATCCAATTGGACACCCTTCGTCGGAAAAAAATACAGTATATTCAAGTAAAATGATACACGAAATGATTAAATAATATATTTTGGACACCCTTAACATAACAAGTTGTTATAGCCCAGTGGTTTCACCTCCTTGGAACGAGGAAGTGCTCGTATGTTCGAATCTCACTAGTTCTACTTTTTGAAAAGAGCTTTTGTTGTGCTATTTATGGACACACTTTGTGAAATTCCTGGCTCCGCCACTGCTTAAGTTAATGGTGAATTTTTTTACTGAATGAAATTCCTACAACTATCGAACATCAACATGGCAGAAATTTAAACTTCAAATAACCATAAAAATCAAGAATATATCAGCAAGTAAAGTTGACATTGACTACATTCAGAGATAGAAATAATAGAAATTGTTTTGAGATTGTGTGTTTCCACCAAACATTAAATTAACACACTATTGTGTTAAAAAGTAAAACCATGGTATTATAACTTGATAGTAAAAGATGAATTCTAACTTTTTCATTTTGCAAAATCAACTAAAATTTTATTACATCTAATTCATGGTGATTTCTCTAATGAGAAGGTAGATTATGCAAACAAACACATTAAAATAGTGTAAATTGTCAAATTAAAAATATGTGCTTGATTAAAAAATAGTTTTAGTTATCAAAACACGAATAAAGAAGCAAACTTTAACAATGACAATCTTCAAATTTTAATCATTTTTATGTCATGATAACTATTACTTTGATGTGAAGAAACAAATGGTGAATCGGAAGGGAAGGAATTGAGAAGGTTATAAATGAAATTGCAAAAAAAAATAGAAATTTTTACTTGGCTATATATTAGGCTATTATTAGAAAACAATCATTGTATCAATAGTACGCTTCATCTCATTTTAATAGCCAAATATTCATATCAGCAACACATCAATTATGACGAAATTAATATGTGAAGCATCAAAAAAGCAATGATTACATTGAAAAAATTTCAGAAAGAAACATGTTACTCAAACCATAACTTGAAGACCTTGTAAAATTGACATATGTGTTAACTCCTTTTCTAATATAGAGAATGATCATAAAATTTAGTTAAAATTGATATAGATGGTCATAGACTTTACTGATAGAAAATTTTATCAAAAGTAATTATCAATGATATAGAAATTCGTCCCCAATCGCAATATTCTGCCTTTTTATTATGATATACATCGTATAAGTATATAAAGTTCTATTCATATGAAAATTTTCTCAAGCATCTTGTAGAACACAAAATATAAAAGTTTAAATCCAGAAAGACTATAGAAATATTTCCATAAATGTTCCAAAACAATTGAACAGAAAATAAATCGATCTCAATTATTACCTTGTTATCCATAAATGTCAAAATTCCAATCATATGCATATTCATGAATGATATCAACTTTTCGTTGTCGTGCAATTTGCTGAGTAGATACCACCGTAAGATGAGAGGTTTTCAGATCTACGACCATAAGATGGTAGGCGGTATCTCCGCTCCTATATAGACATATATAGATATATAGATGTATGGATTTGAAAACCCCTATAATTGTGTAAAATTGGAAAAGTTGTAACCATCTCTAGAACTGTAAAGTATTAATTCAATTTCAAATTTTATGTATTTAAATTTCAATTTCTTAAAGAATTTCCTTTCAATAAAAAAAATGTTGTTCATATAACGAAATAGTTTTTTGAAAATTATTTCTATACTTTCCTGAAAATTTTTCTATATATGTTCCTCTTGAAGAGGGAAAATTTTATACAACAAAAAAGAGTTTTTTTTCGTTAAAAAAATATATTTCAACTCAAATCATTATGTTCAGTAAATAATACAACGAATCAGTGTAAAGGATATTGCAACTTTAATTGAATTTGAATAGAGATGGATAATTCAGTTACTCTTTTAATGTGTCCCTATAATTTAGGAGCATTTTTTAAAGCAAAATATGAATTTTTAAAAAGGTAAAAAGTTAAAGTATTAGTAAAAATTAGATATTTTATTATTTTTTCAGTAATTTTTTTTACTTTTACCCTCCATAGGAGCTCCCACCCCTTTTACTCCCTTGGTGACTCGAACTCGCAACCTTCGGGTTGGAAGTGAGGGGTGCTTATCATCCGAGCAACTCCCTCTCGTCAGTTATTTTTTCTTTTCTATTTTCTAGTGTTTGCAATTTTTATTTTTATTTTTAATTTTAGATTTTAAATTAAGTTTTTTATTTTAATAATTAATTTATATAACTGACGTTGTTTTTTTTTAAAAAGAAGTGTAAAAATTAATTTTTCTATACATAGTAAATTTGCTCCAGATTAAATTACGTGCATTGAAATGGAGTTAAATAACCAATTAATATTTATTTGACATGTGTATTTTTATTTCAAATTATGAATATTTTATTTTTAGATTTTAAATTAAGTTTTTAATTTTAATAATTAATTTATATAACTGACGTTTTTTGTAATAAAAAAGTGTATAGATTAAATTTTTTATACATAGTAAATTTGTCCTAGATTAAGTATTCTTTAAAAAATCTATTTAACGTGCATTTAAGTGGAGTTAAATAACCAATTAATCTTTATTTGACATGTGTATTTTTATTTCAAATTATGAATTTAGAATATTTAATTAGTTAAATAATATTATAATATTTATAATTTAAAATTATGAAAATTTGTGGTGTTGACATTTGTCGTTTTTCTTCACCAATTGATCTTTATTTGACATGTGTATTTTTATTTTAAATTTTGAATTTAGAATATTTAATTAGTTCTATAATATTTAATTATTTATAATTTAAAATTCTTGAATTTTGTAATGCTACCATGTGTCATTTATAGAGCAGTATCCATGAAAATCAAGGGAACTGCATGCTCAAATTCTCCTCAGGTATGTTATTTAATAATCTTTCTGTTGTAGCATTATGTGAATTGTAGGCAATGAATTGTGTATGTTGTGAAATTTAGTAAAAATATATATTATTCAGATTCTAATCTTTGGTGTGTGCACTTTCCGATAAATTGCAGGAACAAGCACTAATGTCTGCACTAAAAAGTTCACTTGTACAAAAATCTCAAGAGTACTCCGCGACATATTCAATAGTCCAAAAGTTTATATATACTAAATAGATTTCAAAAGCAGAGTATATTCCTAATAACTTCTTGAGCGTCCTCTTTTTTGCCCTTAGAATTGTGATTTATAATTGAATGAATAATTTTTACTGATAGTTTATTATATTAGCTTTTATCTCAAAAACTTAATTTATATGGACTATGTAATTCTATATCTGTTCTTTTCCAGTTTCTCATTTATGGAAACAATTTTATAGGATGGTTAAGATTTGAGGAATGAAATGATGCAATGTGGGAACATGTTGATTCTAGAGTTAGGAAGAGCAGTACAAACCGTCCCATGATGCTCGTGAGCGAAAGCGAAGATTTGCTAAAGGAATTTGAGCAAGCTGCTACTCGTGGAGGAAATGAAAGCAACAACTGTTGTACTTCAATCTTCAGGCGCAGGGCTGAAACTTAAACTATTCATACATCAAAAATTACAAAGGGAAAGTCTTCTTAACTACCTACAGTTAAGATTTCGTTCTTTACCCTGCCTTTTGAATTAATATTGATTGAAACTAAACACAACAATTCTGTCTGTGAAAGTGAAAGAGAAGTAGTAGGTCAGATCTGACACAAATAGATACTGGAATTCATACTGCAAGGGAAAGGCAATCACTTATAAAGATGATAAATCTCACTAATGACACCAGAGACAAAGTACAGTGACTATCCATCCTCACTTCACTTAGCACCTTCCAGTAAGCAAGCTTTTTTCTTTTTTTAAAATCTTCTCTTGCATATTCTTTTGCATTTTAAACTACATTTTCAACTGGGTTCTTGCTAACTTAAACATGTACTGTACTTAATCAGATAT
>NW_006239452.1:174001-175173 GCF_000226075.1 Solanum tuberosum
TTCATGTATTTTTGTAGGCGTTATCACCATGTGATTTTCTTGGATATGCTTTCCATTTTAATGTGATTATTAACCTATAATGGTAGTTTTTTCCGTTATTCTTTGGATTCTTAGGTTGTATGTAATTTTCCTATGCATGTTTGAAAATGGAAATAAATATGTATACATCTCTCTCTATTTCGTTGTAGACGTAAACATATTCTGATTTGTCACATATGTTGTATCCTCACATGTTCGATATTCAGAGCTTTTATATGTCTTTGCTTTCATTTGCCTCAATAGTTGTCCAAAGAAATTCATTAGTGAAGTCAAAATAAGATAGCCACTGAACTACACATATCTTCATAGACGTTTTCTCTAAAATTAAAATTAATTGGATATTTCTACTGATTGTTTATGGTTAATGTATGTTCTTTTCAGTTAGAGGAAAGATAGTTTGAAACCCACCAAGTATACTACTGCAAGAATTTACAACCCACTACATTTCTCTTCCTTCAAAGTTCTAATTGCAAAGACCTCTCAAGTGGTATACTGTAAATTTTCATTGATCTATTTTCTGTCTCAGCTTTAAGAAAAAATGCTTTGCAAAATGGAAGACCTCATCTGAAATTTTCCCAATTAAACTTAAGCCACCATAGGTATGCTGTATGCACATCCTCTTTCCTTCTTTCTTTCTTATCATTTTAATTGACTTTCTTCCACCTAATTCTTTCAACCATTCAAATGTAATAGTATTTGTTTTTGTTGTCATCTTTGTGGTGTGCAAATATGCTATTTTGATTATTACTTTTGAATTAGCTTCTTTTAGTTAAAACAATTGAGCAGCTTGATTACTTCAGAGTTAGCACCATCTCTTTTGGGCAGTCAGCTATGTGTCTTTCTCATGTTATTAAGCATTCAAATGTCTTTTATTTTTATGGAAATAAATTGTGAATTATTATCATACCAATAATTGAATACACTTATGGAGCATCTATACTCTCAAACATTGTTGGACCTCAATTCTACTAATTACAGAGCTGATCACAAAGAGATGCAACAGCAAATCTATCACTTTTATCGTGATTCCTTGAATTTCTTTCTCTTTGATACCTAATGGCCATATAAATTTACCTTCAAAGTGTTGCTCATTTTGGGTGATTAACCCCCCCCCCCAACCCCCCCCCCTTTTC
>NW_006239452.1:175585-191937 GCF_000226075.1 Solanum tuberosum
GAGATTCAACAGGGAATCTATCACTTTTATCGTCATTCGTTGAATTTCTTTCTATTTGATACCTAATGGGCATATAAATTTACCTTCAGGGTCTTGCTCATTTTGGGGGAATAGCCATTAGCCCCCCCCCGCTTTAACTGATCATGTATCGTTCTTTCTGAAATTTTCATTTGCTCTTTTGCAGGTCAGCATCATACTGATGTCTGTTGTGCACATTCTCAATATATCTAATAGTATATAATATTATCCATCTTCTGCAAAAGCCATCACCCTTGATTCATTAATATTAATATTTTAACAAACATAATATTTTGACTATTGGGCCCGTGCTTGCCACGGGCCTTCCCATCTAGTCCTTATTAGAAATGGCAGTTAGAAGGACTAACACAACAACAAAAGGTTGTACTTAAAGTAACACATGTTGTACGGTGAATTTGGGACAAACAAGGTAAATTGACGAATTATAAAAAGTTTTTTTGCTGTCCTACTTCAGTAGCTAATGCGTGTTCAACATCGTGTCATTTTTTCTGATTTTATACTCTTTTACTTTCTTCTCTATTGTTTTCTCTGTGAAGCCCAATTTTGATTTCACAATTTCATGGGTTCAATGAAGATCGAACATGCTGCTGGTGGGGGATTGAATGAAAAAGAGAGGCCTAATGCGAGTGTCCTTGATTGGTAAGATAAAAACTACTCTGTTGTGACAATCCGGTGAAAGGATAGACCAAAGCTTCTCCTTGATACAATTTTTACATTGGCCGATATTGCATATGTGGTTTTCCATGGCAATGTTGATGCTGAAGGACCAGTAGTGCACCAGGTACTACCATTTTCTATTCATTTCGAAATCTCTTTCATAGTTTAATTTTCTGAAAATTTGTGAACTAATATTACAAACTCTGTTCTCATTGAAGGAGTACTGCATTAGACATAGATGGTTCCCCGATAAAATCAGATGCAGAACGAAAAATAGTGATTCAATGTCTTGAAGCAGTAATTGAAAGAAGGGTATCTGAGGTAAGCACTAATGATTTACTTTCTAAATCTTTTTAGATCCATTATTCGACATATATTCAGCTCGAGCTATCTTTTTAGTGTATAAAAAGGCGAAACTGATAGTTGTAAAACTTGTATGTTTTACCTTGTCTATGCCTGCTAATAAAGTTGCCTTAGCTGCGATGGTGGTGTACATATGTACTACAAGGATTCACTATCCTGTAATATGAGAATACGGAAAAATCACATTCAATGATTTTCTTAATTAGCATCAAACTAAATTCAACTTGGTAAGTCCAAATCACATCAGAAAAGTCATTACTCACTACTATAGATTAGGAACTTACCTTACATCAAATTCCAAGTTGAGATAAAAAGGAGTAAGAAAGCAAAAGAAAAATTGATCACAGGTGAAAAACAAAAGGAGAATAACTCCATTATGAGAACAATGATTGTGTCTTCTTCGCAGCTCCGTACAAACTCCTCACTATGGTCTTACTCACTCCCTCTATCTTCCTATGAATGCCCTTTGAAGTACAATGTGTTCAGTGCTTAAAATGCCTTAAAATATTTCTTTTTGTACAGTGCAAGAAGAGGAAGAGTATACTTACCTCAAGATCAATTAGCACAGGCGGGGCTCTCCGATGAAGACATTTTTGCTGGAAGAGTGACTGATAAGTAGAGGATCTTTATGAAGAAGCAAATTCAGAGGGCAAGGAAATTCTTTGATGAGGCAGAAAAAGGTGTCATAGAACTGAGCGCTGCTAGTTTATATAAATAAACCAAAGTATTGACTAAAACCAAACCAAACCAAACCAAATCAACTCAATTCCCCCTTTTACCTTCCAAAAAAAAAACGTTCCTTTTATTGTTGTTGTTTGATATGGTACTCTTGGTTGAAAAAATTAGCCATTTTCGAAAAAACATGGAAAATCATCACAGTATTGGCTTCTTCTTTGCAAGTTTTTCAATCCGAAGTATCCAAAATCTTGAACAAGTGTTGCCAATTTCAGAGCCAGAGACAGATTCATAAATGTGTTGATGTAATTTCAAGCTTGTGGTTGAAATAGACCATCCAGTGATCAAATGGGGAAAATCACAAATTGAGGAGTATTTGGATTATAGCTTGAATTTGTTAGAGCTGTTGAATTCTGTAACTTGTGTGTTTCTCATTTAAGTCATGCTAAGCGTTGCATCTCTCATAGATTGAGCTTAATTGGAAAATATTCTTATAATCATTTAAAATTTATTAAATATAAATTTATAAAATTATTCGGATTATATTAAATTCATAAATATATTAGTCCAAATAAATATTATGGATTAATATAATTGGGTTAATTATTTAAATTCAATAAATATGAATTTAATTAAAGCCCGCTCCATAAAACTCATATGTCATGTCACATAAATTTGATTGGTCGAAGGGAATCCTATTCCAACACAACTCCTCTATTTTAAAACTATAAATATGGGTTCTCATAATTCAGAAAAGAGGACCAAGAATTCTGACGAAAAGCTAGAGAAAGCGTGTGGATCAAAAGGCGCAGATTTCTCTACAAGCTACAAGTTCAAGAATTCAAGAATTTAAGCGTTCAAGTTTCAAGAACGATCAATATCAAGATCAAGACCACCCAATTCAAGATCAAGCTCGAAGCCCTTGAATTCAACTAGAAGTCAAGATCAAGATAAAGTTCAAGTTCAAGTTCAAGATCAAGTTCAAGTTCAAGATTAAGATCAAGTTCAAGAGCCCTTGAATTATATCCGATAAGGCGAATTCAGAGGAATCATAGAGATTGTAACACTCACACTTTAAATCAATAAAATGATTGTTGCATTATTTTTCGTTCTTGATTATTATTTTCTCGACGCAAATTTTATTGTCTACAAATTGTGGCATGCCTAGTGGGACAATCTCTTCCTCTCATCTCAACTTTTCAAGCATTAAAGAATATCGAGATGACTTCCATGAAGATCAACTCTTAATCAACTGCCTCTAAGGCCACTAACTCCAAATTCTCTACTAAAGTTGAAGGAATTCTTGGTGTTACCATTGGAAATTTTGAAGCTGTTACGAGGATCAAGGCTGCTACGCTGAGTCAACAAACACTTCAAGTGCCATCCGCATCAACTCTAGTTTTTGGGTCTTCAACTCCAAAAAGATCAAGTTCCTCTACAAATGCTTTAGAAGGAGGAAAAGATCAAGAAGACCTTAGCTCTACTTGAGCAATCTGGTTCCAAGATATCCAGCACAAGGGAGAATTATAATTTAACCAATGAATCATCTCAACATGCATCACGTAACGTGAGTCCGCTGAAGATCAGCTTACGCGACAATCCATGCTACTTTCCTACATCTCCAATGATCATGCAAACGATGGTGACTGCTTCTTCTTCCCCTGAGGAACAACTTGCAAATCTAACAAAGTTGGTTGAAGGATTGATAAAGCATGTGCAACACCAAGAGTCTCGAATTGATAAGTTGAAGGGTAAGATGGAAAGACTTTTAGATGGAGAAGCGAGTCATGCGCCTGGAAAAGGTGTTGAAGTTCAAGAGATCGAAGATCCTGTGAAGAAAGCACCACTTGTTAATGAGATGCCAGTTTCGTTTGAAGGAATGATCCAACTCGATCACTTGAAGGAGTTCATTGAAGGCACAATAAAAGATAAGTATGAAGTCTCCACTAAGTCCTCTCATATGTATGCTAAGCCATACACAACAAGAATTGATAACTTCAAAATGTCTACTAGTTATCAACCTCCCAAATTTCAACAATTTGAGGGCAAAGGAAATCTGAATCAACATGTTGCACACTTTGTGGAGACATGTAATAATGATGGAACCTATGATGACGATCATGTCAAGCAGGTTTTCCGCTCTCTAAAGGAAAATACCTTTGATTGGTACACAGATCTCGAGCCCAATTCTATTGATAGTTGGGAACAACTAGAGCACGAGTTTCTCAATCGCTCAATAGCACAAGGCGTACGGTTAGCATGGTAGAACTCACGAATACTCACCAAAGGGAGGATGAACCGGTCATAGATTTCATAAATCGGTGGAAGAACGCGAGCCTTTATCGCAAAGATAGGCTTAGATAAGCTTCTGCGATAGAAATGTGTATTCAATGATGCACTGGGAGCTTCTTTACATCTTACTAGGAATAAAACCAAAGTCCTTCGAAGATCTAGCTACTCGCGCTCATGATATGGAGTTGAGAATGTCCTCTCCTAGAAAAGATATGATGTTTGTCCACGATCCACGCAAAAGAAGGGACAAGGAGGAACCCAAGAAATCGAGCAAATTTATGCCCAAGAACGACAACAAGGAATCCGTGAATGTTAATGTGTGGCCTGTGAAGTTCACTACGAAGGAAGGCAATAAGCATAGTGTGAGAACAAATTTCCAAGCGCATTCGAACCAAAAGTCGATCCTAAGGGAAATGCAAGAAAAGGAATACCCCTTCTTGGATTCTGACGTTTCTGACATTTTTGATGAGTTGCTTGAGTTAAAAGCTCATTGATTTGTCAGAGATGAAGCAACCTGATGAAGCTAGAAAAGCTGATAACCCAAATTATTGCAAGTATCATAGACTTGTGAGTCACCCTCTTGAAAAATGTTTTACCTTCAAGGTTAGAGTGATGCGATTAGTTAGAGAGAAAAAATTGTCCTTGATGATGAGAAAGCTAGTTCTAACCAAATCTCCATCATATTCGTCTCACTCAATCCGGTTCAAATATGTATCTCTGGAAAGCATGAAGAAGAGTCATTTGAGAAAGAAAAATCTCAAGTTGATATAGATGGTTATGAAGGTTGGATTCTTGTGACTAAATGAAGACGCAACAAGTCAAGATTACGAAAAGAATCATTTGAGCAACCAATTAGAAGGAAGATGGTGAAGAAATTGGTGTGGTAGAAGTCAATCAAGTGCCCAAAGAAGGCAAAGCTAGAAGTGTATCACTACCAAAAAACCCGATATCCTGTGACTCTAGAGGAGTTCTTACCAAGTTCGTTCTGCACAAAGACTACTCAAGACAATGGTGAGGAATCATGTTTCAATGATGATAAGGAAGAAACAATGAAGGTGTTTCCTACTGACAAAGATGGAACAACAAGTGGATCCTCACCAAAAGTGTCTCATAGTGACGAAGAAAAAGTAACAAGGGAAATCTCGTCAATGATGTCTCTTTCACCTTTTGAAAAACCTATTGAACCTTTTTCCCAAGAAGTACATGTATGTGATACAAAAATCACATTTACAGATGATGATCTTTTATTTGGTGAAACACTACACAATCGTCCTTTGTATATGGTGGGTCACGTGCTAGAGAAAAAGATAAATAGAATCTTAATAGATGAAGGATATAGAGTCAACATTTTGCCTATCCACACATTAAAGGAACTTGACATCACAACTGAAGAACTTAGTGAAAGTCGTTTGTTGATACAAGGATTCAATCAAGGGGGACAGAGGTCCATAGGCTCTATTAAATTAGAAATCCACATGGAAGATTTGCGATCAAGCACATGGATGCACGTGATCAATGCAAAGACTTCATATCGTCTCATCTTTTTACTATCAATGTTTGAAGTATCTTGAAGGCGGGATTGAAAGGAAGATAGTTGCGGATGATAATCCTTTCACCGAAGTTGAGACACATTTTGCCAATGCAAAATTCAATTTTAAGGGTTATGTTGTTAAAGAGGCAAAATCTAATGATGTCAAATCAACCAAGTTTGATAGGATCACAAGCAAAAGAATCGATGCGGTTGTTGGAAAGGCAAAAGTTGACACTAAATAACTTTGTCCCAATCATAATGAAGGGAAGATCTTGTCTTCAAAGAAGAAGCTGACTTTTGGACTTCACTATGTTCCAAAAGTAAAGAAAGAAGAAGTCAAATCATCTAACCTTCAAGAAGATGCCTTAAGAGGACTAAGTCTTCCTATCAGATGGATCGATGCAATAAACTTGTCTTCAAAGCTGCCAGGAAAGACGATCATTCAAAATCAAGTGTGAGATGTGGCACTCCCTACGAAACGCACAAGAGAAGGTTTTGACCCTAATGCTTACAAGTTATTTATGAAGGTTGGATACAACCCTAATGGAGCCATCAATGTTAGGAAAAATCCTATCAGAAGATAAAACCAGGCAAGAACGTGAAGGCCTAGGCTATAACCAACCACCACCAATTCATATCTCCATAAGAAGGGCAAGCAATAATCATATAACTTTTGAAGATGATGTCATTGTTCCCAATAAAAAGCCCTTTTTCTTTGATCGACTCGAAGAATCGACTGCAAGAACTTATGTGTTCGAGAGATTAGATCTATTGAAGAAGAACAACAACAAGCATCAGAGAAGTTATCTAAAAGTGACAACGCTGGCTTCATCTACGATTCAAAAAGATTTTAAAAGTTTGATTCCTTCAAGAATGAGGCGACAAGTGGAACTAGTGGTTTTTTTAAAGAGAAACTAAATGCAAAGACTCACATTGTGGTTTACACCAAAGAGCGTGAGGAAGATGAATAAAGTGTCAGCCTCTCACATCATGTTACAATCCAGAATGAGCACGATGCCTTGCCTCAAACAAAGATTGATAAAAATTTGGAAGATATTGTCCAGTGTTGTCATATATCTATCAACGGAAATGATCCTCTAGAAGAGAAGATGCTGGAGATGCTCCACCAGAACTTGAAGAAGGAGTAAAGACCACAGTAGAATCCTTAAAGAAAGTTATCCTTGGCACTAACGAAGACCCAAGACCAACTTACTTGAGTGCCTTTCTAGAAGTTGATGAAGTAATCTCTTATGTGAATATACTCAAAGAACAAAGGATGTCTTCGCTTAGAGTTATAAAAAAATGTCTGGCTTGAATCCTAAAGTAGCAGTCCTTAAGTTGACAGTCAAAAATGGTGCTCGTCATGTTAAGCAAGCCCAAAGATGTGTTAGGCCAGACTTGGTTCCATTGATAGAAAGTAAAGTTAACAAACTCATTGAGGCAGAATTCATTCGTGAAGTTAAATATCCTACATGTATTTCGAGTATTGTTCCTGTAAGTAAGAAAAATGGCCAAATTCGAGTTTGTGTTGACTTCAGGGATCTCCATAATGTGTGTCCTAAAGATGAGTTCTCTCTTTCCATTACCAAGCTAATGATTGATGCCACCACCGGTTACGAGGCAATGTCATTCATGGACGGTTCTTCTGGCTATAATCAAATCTGCATGGCACCAAAGAATGAAAAACTCACCGCATTTCGCACGCCTAAAGGTATTTATTGCTACAAGGTGATGCCATGTGGTTTGAAGAATGCTGGTGCTACATATCAAAGGGCTATGCAAAATATATTTGATAACTTGCTCCGTTAAAATGTTGAATGTTATGTTGATGACCTGGTGGTAAAGTCGAGAAAGAGGGATGATTATTTGAAAGATTTAAGAATGGTGTTTGAGTTGCTCCGAAGATATCAACTAAGGATGAATTTGTTGAAGTGTGCTTTCAGAGTTAATTCTGGAAAATTCCTAGGTTTCATTGTGAGACATCGATGAATTGAAATTGATCAATCTAAAGTTGATTCAATTTCGAAGATGTCGGAGCCTCAAAATATTCATGAGTTAAAAAGTTTCTAAGGAAAGCTAGCCTACTTGAGGAGGTTCATCTCAAATTTAGCCGGAAGATGCCAACCATTCGGTCATCTCATGAAGAAAGGTGCTCCTTTTAGCGATGCCTTCAAAAGTATCAAATTATATCTAGCGAAATGTCTAGTTTTGGCAGCCCCTATACCTGGAAAGCCTTTGATACTCTACATTGCGGCACAAGAAAGGTCCGTAGGAGCCCTATTAGCTCAAAATAATAGTGAAGGCAAATAAAACTCTCTTTACTACTTGAGTAGAACGATGAGCTGAACTATTCGCCAATAGAAAAATTGTGCTTGGCGCTAGTCTTCTCAATTCAAAAGATGAAACATCATTTTCAAGCTCAAGTTGTTCGTCTTATTTCTAGAGAAAATCCATCAAGTTTGTTATGTCGAAACTTGTCCTTAGTGACATACTAGCAAGATGGTACCTCCATGTAACGACCCAAGGGTACCCCTTAGAAGTTACATGGCGTACTTGACCCCGAAGGGGTCTCATACAAGACTTTAACATCATCATAACATAAGATCATAGAAAAGTAGGGAACATTTAAAACTTTCTTTCAAACAATCTAAAACATTTTCATAAGCAAGCGAAAGTCTTTACTAAGTCTTTATCTCATACCATCTATGAATAACATGAATAAAAGTCTTGGGACATAGCCCATATAAAGTCTAAAACATAAGAAATGACAAAAAAGGAACATAGTGGGTTTGTCCTCGAAGCTATGAAGACTCATCAATTCTTCAAATCTTCTAGCGCCTTAGAAACCTAGCCTCCAAAGCAATTCAATCTCCAACACCCTACATTTGATTAGAATGTAGGCAATATGCGTTAGTACAAAATGTACCAAGTATGAAAGCTAGCACAACATCATAAAGCATCTCAAATGGTTAGTCAACATAAGACATGATCATAAGAGACATTAACATGTCCATAGCATAAACTCCAACATAAGCATAATATCATCACAAGTCAACATAAGACATTCATAATTTCATACTTCAACCATTAGTCTTTCATATTTAAGAGAACTACTTCACAAGCCACCTCCAAGCATATTTGTGCAAGGCAAATATAGCATCCCATAATACTATCCAAGCTAAGTACCTCTCTTTGGTCATTCTTGGTCATAGTCCACCTTCATAGTCAAGACCTAGGTTTTCATGACATAAGAGCAGTATACCCCTAAGTAACCTCAAGGCACACTTGTGCAATGCATGTTGGGCATCCCATAATACCATACACACTAAGCATATCCTTGAAATCACCATATTCATATTTATCATTTCTAGGTGTCACTATTGACCTACTTCATATTGACAAGGAACTAACAACTTAAATCAATCATATCATGGAAGGTAACTATAGCAACAATCCAAGATAGGTATACATCACATAAGAGGACATTTCATAAGTAGCTTCAAGTCATACTTGTGCCATGTATGAATGACATCCCATACTACCACTCACACTAAGTATTTCTTTAGGCTAACTTACTCAATGCTTACAATTCATCATTCTAGACTATCAAAGAATAGCATACTACTACGTTAGACCTAACTACCATGGAAAACACCCTATCATGCAATCCAAGATATCCAAGAAAGGATACAACTATACCAACCTAGCTACCATGCAAACATTCAATATGATGCAAGCTACCCTTAGGGGAGTATGAATCCTCAACCCTAAGCTATCCTTAGGAGAGTATGGTGTCTCAATCCTAAGCTACCATGAAATGGTCTTGGCCTAACTAAGTTAAGCTACGATGAAGGCATTCTAACAATGCTAGTTCAAGCTACCCATAAGAGAGTGTAGATCCTCAATCCTAGGCTACCATGCCTATACTAATGCAAGCTACCATGAAAAGCATCCTACTAATGCTAATTCAAGCGAACCTTAGGAGAGCATAATTCCTCAATCCCAACCTACCATGAGATCTACCGTCCCAAGCTACCATGAGATCTACCGTCCCAAGCTACATAATTCAACTATACATGAAGGAATCATAAGGCTCGACTTCAAACTATTCTATTCTAACAAGAATGATTCATTTTAGGTGATTAGCCTTTCAATCTAGAACCATTCTATATGAGAATACCTTTCACATTCTACATACATGCATTCATATAGTTCTAGGTAGGTCATGTGGGTAAAAGCCTTCCACCATAACTCTATCTATGTTATGTACCAATTCTATGCATGCTAGTTTATCATATTAGACTTACTCTTTAAGCCCTAGTGATCAACATTATGACTTCAAACCCTACATTCAAGCTTTACTCCACAATCATCATACTAGTCTAGATCAGAAGACACATTAGTCCTAAGCCTTAGTCATGGCAAATTCTAAGCATAATTCATCAAAGAGTCCCAATTCTAATCATTTCAATTCATGTTCTATCTTTCATGCATAAGTCTAGTTTAATTCATGATTTCATATTTCTAGTCTTGAATAGGTTTTTATACATGGTGACAATTCTAGAAGATCTATCAAGAACCATCAATTCCTCATCAAAAGACAGAAACCCACATACTTTGAAAATTAGGGTTAATCAAGGAATTAACATAAATTCTTCATAATACCAAAATCAACACTAAAATAACCATATATGAGTATTATCCAACCTATTGGAATCATACCCACCTAAAACCCATACATTGGAAGTAACCCTAGCTTGTTTGGGGTTCTTCATCACAAATTAGGAGAAATTATAGGGTACTCTATGGGTGGAAGAGCCCATAGATTAAAAGATAAACATACCTTAATCAAAGCCCTAGCACAATCCTTTAGCAATGGAGCCCTTGTTCTTGACCTTAGCTTCAACCCTAGCTTCTTTTTCAATGGAGGTTCTTTCTAGTGAGAGAAATATTTGAGAGAGGAATGATTTGAGGTTTTGATTTGGGTCTAGTGTTAAGTGACTTAAACTTGGGGGTTAAAGACTTAAAATCATATATATAGGTGTATAAAACACATACAAAACAACCCCCACTTAAAACTAGTTGAATTAGGAATTTATCTAAAAGTCCTTCAACTTGGCAGTCCCGTCCAGGCACCACGGCCACTTTGACGGCTCGTCAAGGGTACCACGACCCGTGGTCCCTTGACCAGTGGCCCTCCCAACTTGCTAAGCCCCACATTTCCCTAAGGCACCTTCACGACCAGTTTGACGGACCGTGGTCAAGACCACGGACCGTGAAGTGGCTCGTGGACTTGGGCAATAGCTTGACCTCAAGGCCTTGCCTCCAATGGGAATAAGGGGTATTCACGGATCCCTTCACGGACCATGGTCAAGACCAATTTTTGTGAAGGTGGTCGTGAACCCTTAGGCAGTAGCTGGCAGCCTTGGCCCCTTGGCTTAGGCTTGCCTTTTTGCCTTGGTACTTGCCCTTCCCATGATCAACCAAACTCTAAATGGTCTTCTAAGCTACTAGGCCTAATACGTATCTTGACGTTCAACCACTATACCCTTCATTCTAAGCACGTAAAGTCTCATCTACGACTTTTTTTCCACATATATCAAACCTTACAACCCTAGCTTGTGGCTCTAGTTTGGTCTACTAGTTTCTGAGGTGTTACAATATCTCCCCCTTGGGAAAATTCATCCTCGAATGACCTTTCTAAACACTTCTTAAAGGAAACAACTCTAGACTAGCAGCCCATCATGCATGCACTACATCTACATGCACACAACCAACCAAGGAAACTTCAATTCCAAGCTAAACATATCTAATGCAGCTCAAGGGAGTAGGAACTACATCTACCAACCCAAAATGCATGAAAAAGAACATATATACTCATTTTCAAGGAGGAACTAACATCTCCTAGCTACAACATGCTCAATACAATGCAATTAGATCAATCCTAACAAGGCCTACAAATCTTCAAGAACATACATACAAGGAAATCATGGCTGCACATAATCACATAAAGACCTTATTGGATAGGCACACTATCTCTCCCTTGGGAGTAAGCCTACACATGCTTTCTAAACATCATTCATGGCAATGACAACATCAAGTCCAACATAACAAGTCACAAAAGACAAGAAATCGGGAAAACAATTTACTAAAGATAAAACACATACTGGAAAGGACATGAGGATATCACTCTTGATCTTCTCTAGATTGGAGAGCATAAAACCTATTCCTCTTTTGAGGCTCAACATCACCACCACTAGAAGCAACTTGCTTACCCTCTCTTATAGTAGCCTTTGACTTAGGGAAATATTTCTTCATGTGGCCACTCTCACCACATCCATAACAACTATCCCTACCGGCTAAACACCTACCTTCATGTCTCTTACCACATCTAGAGCAAGTGGGCCATATGGACTTATTACTCATCCATTGTGGCCTAGGGGTAGACACCCTCTCATTTTTGGATATTATCAAATTGTTTCACTCTTCAAAATTCTTGCCTAAGATCATTTCAAGTGCTTGCATCACTCAATCAACCAGACCAACGGGGCAAATTCTAGGTGTCATCACACACAATGTTCAAAGTTATCTCATCACACAAGGCATTGGTACCAATATCAAATAAGACTCCACACTTTCTAGCTAGCATGCAATGTTCTTCATAAAAGACCCATTCGACAACCGGCTAGTCACAACGAGATGCTAAAAGTTCACATATTGCCTATGTACACTTTGTTTACCTCATCGTAGTCGTACATTCATTTTGTTCAATTAGGAGCACTATTCAAGTCATCAGTATTGACCACAATTGACACTCAAATTAGCACAAAAACAGTCACAACACACACAAAAAGGGTGGCAAAATTCTTAAAATTTGGTTCAAAAACCATTTCCAATTCAAAACAATGGGCCACAAGCTAAAACATCCACAAGATCAAGATATATAAATGAACCCCAATATTCACAACCCAATATTCACAAAACAAGTCAAAATCACAAGAGGTAAGTATGGAAATACCGCACCCCCACCCAACAAAAAGAAGTAGTTGTCCTTAAAAGCAACTAAAACAAGAACAAAGTATCACAGAATAACAGAGAGGGAGGGGAAAAAATCACGCTGCCAGGCTAAGCCTGGGTGACGTCTGCATCTCAGCAGCTCAATCTGTCGGGGAATCAATGCCCGGGGTCTCGTCATCATTGGCTCCATTGGAGCCTGCCACAGAAATATATCTCAAGGAGTCCTGTCTAGCTCTCTCGAATATGGCACTCTCTATATCAACCAGGTTCTCATAAACAACCTCATTTCGCACCTCAAGTTTCTCCTTATCTGTCTTGGCCTCGGACTCAACAAAAGTAACATCAGCCCTAGTATCATCTCCGGTGGTAGCCAGAGGTACCTCTGCACAGGCTTGAACATCAACACTTGGATCATCTGGGATCTCCACCGTCCCAAATAGCGAAGTGAAGTCTGTGGACTTCAGATGGTCCACATCCTTCCTCAACTCAGAAACATCGGATTTCAAAGTCGTCCCGCTTCAGTCACACCCTGCCCTCTTTTACAAATCTCTACTCTCGATGTGCGGGCATTAATAGAAGCCCTGAGAGGTGTTAATGAAGCAGTAATAGCTCTCTCAATCATCTAGGAGACCTGGGCCTCTATTTGGGAAGCACGCACATCGGCAGAATGGAATAGGTGCCCCATCTTGAGAAGCATGACCTGAGTGATCAGAGGTCTAGAGGTAGAGGTGCCAACAGCAGACCTAGCGGAAGGGGGAGCATAGGAAGTACTCGGAGTGCTAGAAGGAACTGAGCTAAAGGTACCTGAAGGCTAGAGGCCGGAGTAGGAAAGGCTACCTCTGCAGGTATCGTAACAACATCAATCTTTGAGGATGTGTCCACTGGAGCTACTCTTCTTCTATCGGCCTCGTCCTATGTGTACTCGGCTTCAATACGCCGAATGTCTGTAGAAGATGTGGGTGTGATCTCAACATCCCTCTTCTTATCTCGAGAAACTCTTGTCGGACGACACAAATCAACGGAAGGGACGTCTGGCACTGCTTAGCCCTCATAGCCATCTCCTGCTCGATAATCAATCCCAAATTCAACCGATTTTGGGCTATGATAGACTCGAGACAGGCCGTCTTTGGGTGGCAGAGAATGGACTTATTCTGCTATGGCATGCCTGTGCTGCTGGTGAATCCAAACCAGTACCGAGCTTTTATGTTTTTCTCCTACTTCTTGATAGGCACTCCGGCCTCAATCCACCTTAGGGTGGTGTCAGAAATCAGGGAGGCTAGCCAACCCTTCAGGTCATCCAGAGTCTTTCTAGTAATCATACTCTGGTACTCGTGCTCAATGTTTGTAGCCCTCTCAAACACAATGTTGATCTCATTGCTGCTGCTTCTCACTTGCTTCCCTCAGACCATCACAGACTCCAACGGTCTGAAGGCACTAGCCTTCTTCTTCACCTGGGGTACCAGATCACTGTAAGTAGTATAAAACTCCGGACCCACGTAGGAATGCATGTGCCACGGGGTCCGGTGAAGATCTCAAATTTGTGGAACTAGAGAGTGTACCACACATCTGGATACTTGTCCACTACACCATCTGTGGACAATCTCTTCTCTTCAGGATGATCCTCAACCCCTCGGCCTTTAACCGGTTGAGCAACCTAAGAGGAGGACCCTGAACTAGTGATGCTGGAACCACCATCTGTGCTAGAGCTGGCACTGAATCTGAAGCAGGAGAGGTCGGCTCCGGAATCCTAGATGGATCATGCCGAGCTTTGGAGCGAAGCTTTGCTCGCTGAGCCAGTAAAACCTGGTTATCCTCAGGCTCAGAAAATGAAGCCTGAGAATCAAATGACTCTCCCTCACTACCGGAGTTGTACTCCAGTGTCTCAGCTATGGGAACTTTGCCCTTTCCCTTGCCTCCCTTTGGAGGTTACTTTTTTCCCTTTGTGCTGGAAGCAGCTGTTTCCTCATCTATTACGACCCATTGCGCCCACTTTCGGGGCGGCATGCAACTATCATTCAAGTTTGTTCTAGCCATTCCTGCAAAACACATAGAAAAATGTTAGAAATAGTTCAAGAAAAATGAAGAGATTTAGTTGCAGAAAGACTCATCGAATCGTTCGGCGAGTCATCGAGTCACTTTGGTAAGCCAGATCGGGCTCACCAAAAGTACCAGCGCAAAAATTCTAAAATCTCAAGACAGGTCGGGGATGTGCAGGGCCATTCGGCGAATCGCCGGCACCAATCGGCGAGCTAGAAGTAGCCCGCCGAAACTTACAGTGTATTTTAATGGTTAGGGGCGCAGAAAGGGAAACCAAGAAGACTTTTCGGCGAGTCACCAAGTGAACTCGGCGAGCTCAGGCATCTCGCCGAAAGTTATAAGCAAAATCAACCAATATTTGAAATTAAGGGTGATTTGAGAGGGACTTCGGCGAACCGCCGAACCGCTCGGCGAGCTCGACGTAGCTCACCACTAGTTTTCAACCCCAAGCTTCAAAATCAAGCCCTCAGCCCCCGAATTCAAAATCAAACATAGACACCATTAAATAAATACTAGACCATACTACCCATGCCCTCGGGGTAGTCAGACTTCCCCTTCTTTGGCCAAAATTGGCCATTTGACGACGTTTTTCCTTAAGAATGACGTCAAATGCTCCATCATTGGGAAAATTACATCATTTAGCAAAATTCGAGGTTACTTAGACTTCACCCCACTAGACCCAACACAATTATATCTCAACCCAATAATTTAGAACCAATTTTAACAAACAAGACATGTGAATCGATCAATTTTAAGCATTTCGGCCCATATTTCAATTCAGTATGGGTAAAACAACAGTCAAAACACAATTATAGCGATTACCCAACACAAAACAACCACAAATTACCTATTGCATTTGATTTCAATGACAAAATTAAGGTACGGGGTTCGGAAAACCAACATGTATGTTGAGTTTCAAATTTGTATAGCTAGGTGGCAAAGATCCACAATTCTGAGCGCGATTTCACACAAAAATGTGGGTAAAAGGCAATAAAATATGGAAGATCAAAAGTTGGGTGAGAGGGTACGATAGATAGAAATGAGAGAAAGTGAAGAATTTTTAAATTTTAAACCGTTCGACCTTTAAAACCTTTCAGCTTGCGGCACCTTCGGCGGAGTAAGTCGTGATCTCCAACTCACTCGGCGATTCTCTGAGTGGTATTTTACCTCGTTGAGTTTTACAGGACTCCCAGTAATTTGGTGGTTTAAACGACCAAAAAAATTGGGGCCAGCCTCTTCAGCGAGTCGCCGACCAAGCATTTAGCCCACCGAATTTTACAGTGTCACGACCCAAGAGCACCCTCAAGTCGTAACATGCGTATTCGACCTCTCGGAGGTCTCATACAAGCCCTTAGCATTCATCACATTAGATATGTAAAATAGTGCGGAATTAAAAACTCTTTAAATAAAATCCCATAAGACTCAAAGGTCACTTTTAAAACATCATTCAAAAGTACACAAGCGGAATACTAAGTCTCTTAGCCATCTTAGACATAAACATGAAAACATACTAGGGGCACGGCCCTTTACAATCAAAAGAAGTCTATTAAGTCTATTACAAGAACCTTATCATAAAACTAGAATAGAAAAGTCTTGTCCTCGACATATGAGGACATACCACAAGATCTTGGAAGAACTTCAAGTTCCAAGTTTACTATAGAACCCGCTTACTTTCCGGAACCTACACTTGTAGAAAATAGAGAAATATGGAATTAGCACAATTAAGTACTAAGTATGATGA
>NW_006239452.1:193054-200993 GCF_000226075.1 Solanum tuberosum
ATCCGTTTCGTTTTTCAAAAATCCGACTTCATATTCTTGTTTAGGGGGTCAAATTGAGTGGGAAATGGGTCTAACCCAAATTTTAGAGCAACCGTATCAAAATCCGAAATTTCCAAGTGAAGCCTTTTTCGAGGGTCTACTTTGGAGGGTCATATCTCCTAGCACACAAATTATTGGGTGGCCAATAACATATCCATGGAAATCCCTTTGAGTTAGCTACCTAACGCACTTCGTTTCACCTCATTCGGAGTTCGGACGAAGAAGTTATGCCCATTTTCGTAAAATCTGTCCGGCAGGAAAGGCAATTTCCAGTGAGCGGTTTACTGTTCACCCGCCTCATTTTTTTTTCTAAGTGTTGGACCATTTTTCCAAAGGGCATATGTTATTTCCTATATACCATTAGTTCAATTCCCATCTCTAAAACATTTCTCCCATACTTAGACACAAGAACAAGATATAACACTTCCACCAAAGGTGGATTCAACCTACCAACAACAATCGTCACATATGGACATTTAAAGATAACATACTTTCAATCACACTACAATAACACTTTGTACAAGATCACCTTATAACCATAAGAATACCTTCACATATTTACCTTCACATAGTACTATAACACTTCATAACTTGATAACACTTTAATTCAATAGATAATGCCTTCAAGGCCATATTCATAATACAATCCATAATTAAACACCTCCACCATAAGTGGATCAAACCAAGCAAGAACAATTATGTCAATAATATGAGATTAAATCAACTTACCATCCTCCAAAGCCATCCTCAACATTAATCAATAGATATAGAAAATCATAAACATCAACAATACAATCTATTCTAAGCATAAATTCATCAATACCCAATCATTATCAACAAACCCATTTTGTAAGTCAAATATAGAAATTTGTGAAATCAAGGGTTCATGAGATTTTTCACTTGAAAGCATCAATTTAATATCAACAATATCACAATCCATCATTTAAAACCACTTAATGCAAGAACCCTTGAGTAGAGTAACAAATAGAAGTTTTTCATAACTTTTGAGAATTTGAAAACCCTTTGAAATTGGTTCTAAAGCGAAAACTAGCTTTAGATAAAGAGCCACCATACCTTAGTATTGAGAAAACCCACGAAAGTTTGATGCCAAGAAACCTTCAATTCGAACCCTAGCTCCAACTTGAACTTTGCCTTCAATGGTGTTCTAGAGAGAACCCCTCTTTATTTTTTGAAGAATGAATTAAAACAAACCTTTTTAAAAGTTTTAATACCATATATAGAAATTAGAAATAATCTAAAACATACCCACTTTTTAATTTAACTAAAATTAATATTTACGAAAACACCCCTTGCCTACATGGACCTACCAAATAAAACTAAGGCAAAGTCCAATTTTTATTTTGGAAAATTTCATAACTCCAATTTATGCTTAAACTTTAAAATTCATACGTTAGGCTCTAGTTTCACCTATCTATTTTTAGGGTCGCTACATACAGACCCTTCAAGCTTGGTGGTTCCAACGATAGTTCAAGTCGAGGCACGCGGACCTACTTGTAGTGTCACCGACTGGACTTTGGGATCACCAAACTACCTATTTTCCAACACTCTTCACTTTTCAACCTGGACAGTCAACACCCGTTATTCAAAATCAAAAACTAAAGCATTAAAAACTTGGGTCGCCTCCCAAAAAGCGCCTTATTTAATGTCGTGACACGACGAGGATACCAAATAGCTTCATTTTTGGGGTTTGCCATTCTGTCACTAAGCAACCCTCATTGTTGTCTTGGATTTAAATGAGAAGACATTTGACCCATTTGGGTCTCCAACTGCTTAATAGAGACTAAGTGAGATGTTACTGTTTGATTAAGAGTTGAGACATCCTCTTTCATATCTTTCAACACTTTGTCTGACCCTTCAACTTTACTGAGAATGAATGAGGACATATCTTTTGTACGGCCACCTTCAGAGTCCTTGGCCTTTTGACGCTCATGGGGAGGGACATACATGTCCTTGTCCTCCTCTCTCTCCTTCCAGGTGGCGTTACGATCATGCCAATCTCTGTCATGATCTCTCCAGCCCTCATCTCTATTCTAACCTTGATTTCCACTCGGTCTTGGGTAGTTTGAACGATAACCTCCACGTTGATTGGCTAGGAAGTTCTCTTCATCATTGTACAACGCTTCAAATTGTGCTGAATTAGGGTTTAATCCACCAACACACATAGCATTAACACTCTTTTTACCAACACCCATGATATTTTTAGCCAAGATATCCAGCTGGGTCATCATTTTGGCCATGTTTTGGTCTCTCTCTTGATCCTTTTCGATTAGCGCTTTTGTCATTCTAAAGTGAGATGAGACACTTGGTCTTCACGAGTGTACCATGACCTATTGACCTTGGTCATGCAATCAAGGAGTTGAGATGTTACTTCATAAGGTTGTTGCATTATACCACCGAGAACAAGTTGATCATCAACTCCTTTGTTGACCGAGTCGAGGTTCTTATAGAAGTATTGCATCAGCACATTATTTGGAAGTCCATGAGTAGGGCATTGCATTACCAACTTCATTAATCTCAACCACGTCTCGTGGATTGGCTCACCTTCCAAGCGTTTAAAACGTTGGATGCTATCTCTAATTGTCATCATCTTCGATGGGGTGAAGAATCTCACTTGGAATGTTGAGATAAGCTCATCCCAAGAGGTGATAGAGTCTCTTGGTAACTCAGATAACCATTTGGTAGCTTCGACCATCAAAGAGAATGGGAACAACCCGAGACAGACTGATTCTTGTGATATGTTCTTAAATGAGAACGGACCACAAACATCCATAAAGTTTCGAATATGCTCATGGGGATCCTCATGAGCCACCCCCCCCCCCACAATAATCCTTTCAATTGTAGGAGCTGAAGCATTGTGCTAGTGATGTGAAAAACAACCTTTCCTTCGGCCGGAGGTAGATGAATGGCACCAACACCACCCAATTGGATAGGGTCATTGACATTTGGGTCATTTACATCATTGAGGTTCCCAATATCGTCTTGGTGGTCCACTTGGCTACCATTACTCCGGTTTACGCTCATCTCTTCCTCTATTTAACATAAAACCAAAAACTAGAGTAAGTAGATTCAACTACAACTAAAGAGATCACAATTTAACTTCACCAAAAGAATTTTAAACAACACCACTCCCTGGCAGCGACGCCATTTTGATTAACGTCAAGCACACCTCATCCAATTCTAGGTTCAAACGATTGTTAAGCAATATAAAACCCAACAAAGAGTTGGGGTCCAACCACATGGAGCTGTACGTGTTCAAATTCAATTAGGAAGTACAAACGTGGTCTAATCAACAATATGAATAGAGATTACCGGAAAAGACATGTAAACAAGTCAAATGGGGTGAAAACAAATGTCAAATGGGGTTTTGGTTTGCAATTATCAGCTACAACGCAATCACACAAAACTGAAATAATAATATAGAGAGATATTCTCGGGATGTGATTGATTATAGGCAAATTTCGCTATATGGGTAATTAAAACTACTAATAAATAGCTAAATATCAGTGGGTAGGCTGGGTTATGAGTGAAATAGATTTCTCTCGAACAATTACTTCAATTTAAGTGATTTCTCTCGAACATCAACAAGCTTAACAAATAAGAACATCCCACAACCTTAATACATCCTATCTCTCGAGCAAGATAGGTAGTATTTGGTTTGGGATTCACTCTTTCTAGCTGAACCCACATCAACCCAATACCTACAAACCATTAATCACAAGATTTGGTTCAAAAACCTCTTTCTCAAGCAAGCTAAGAACTCAAAGTTAGAACTGCATTTGCAACTACAATTCATAAATACTAACACAGCTAATGATTAAACCCACTTCAATATAGCATTTTAAATTAGTAATAACAATACACATAAGCTAATTCAACCCATAATCACACCCCATTGGGATTTTAGCCACACATCATGAAAACAGAAGAACGGTTACCAAATGCATTAGCCATGGTATGGGTAAGAGTCTCCAAGCCTTTACAATGATTTCCAAGAATGAAATTCAAAAACCCACTTTCCAAATCCTTCAAAATTGTACAATTTGAACTAAAAAATCTAGAGCAAACTCTAAGTCTAGAATGGGAACTGTAATATCTGGAAGAGGACTCCCCAAATGAAATTTTAAAATCCAATTTATAGTTTTCCAAAAATTAGCCATGAAAGGCCATTAGGTGAGGTAAGTCTGGGTCGCCGAGTGGTTCGGCGAGCCATCGTTTTCTCTCTTCTATCGTCATTATGCATTGGTTCTCAACATCCTCAAGTCCTGTAACTTTGGGCGATCCATCTTGTCATTGCAGAATTGATCAGCAATTCGTCGACTCCCCCTTTTCTATCGCCAACATGGTTTCTTTCCCCAAGGCTGACACACTAGAACTTTGGGCGATCTGAAGAGCTACTCGGCGACTCGCCGAGTGGTCTTAGCGATCACCAAGTTTGCCTTTCTCTACTTCTTCAACTTGTTTTGTTCCTTTTTGCCTGTTAGTGTCCTTGTTTTGCTCTTTAGTTCACATACTTGAAAATTAAGGCTTTAATATCAGTTTCTAGCACAAATTAGGCATTTGAGGAAGCTAAAACTATCAAAACAAAGCCCTAAATGAGTCCAAATCTCTAACTCATCAATGTATCAGCCAAATCCTGATGAATCCCTCTCTGTTGCCCAGCTTGGTTGGTCACAACTTGACTCAACATCCAGATAGCATCCCAAAACTCAGAATTAGTGACCTCTCATTGGGATTGCACTTTCGGTGCATTGGGGACCCCTTGATTCTAGGGATCAACATTCCTCCTAGCAGGACGACCTCGAAAAGCTCTTCGTGAAGGAATGATCTGAAAGATACGCGCAAGCACGAATTAGAAGGAAGCTTTTATAGAGTTGAACTCTATCATACGAAAAGAGTATGAAAGAAGTGAAATAGTTCCTAAATGTTGTAGCCTCATAATTATATACGTGGTGCGCTTCACACCATTACCTAAGACTCTATAGACACGGCTTACTAGACACCCTAAGATTCTTGAACTATGTGCTCTGATACCAAGTTTGTCACGCCCTGAGCCTACACCCTGGACGTAATTGGCACTCGAGAACCATTGTTTACCCCAAGCAAACCTTTGGCCTGGCTCAACTCTCAACGGAAGACTTACTCAACAATAAATGAACCTCAAAAGTAAAGATTTAACTCAAAAGTCTTAAAATACATAACTCAGAATATTCAAAAATATTCAACTAGCCATAAGAAGGAAACTCAAGTCTTAAACATTTAACAATGGAAATGAAACGACTCCTCAAAACACTACTGTCTATGAAACCACTAATAACTATGAGGGAAGCCGGGACAAGACCCACGACCTCTTAACAAAACTGAAAGTAGATGTGGATCCCTTAGAAGAAAGAAGGCTCATCAAAGCAACCCTGGAACTGCAAGTGGTATCAACGGAGTGTCTGTTGATGACCCTGTTTACCTATATCTGCATCATGAAAGATACAAGCCAAATGGCGTTAGTACATGGAATGTACAAGCATGTAAGGGGAACTCTAAAGCACAGACATAAACTTGAACTGATAAAAAGGAAGAACATACTCATCTCATCTCAACTCAACTCAACTCAAGGATACTCAAACTTAGAAATATTCAACTCAGTTCAATATAAAAGCAACAATGAAGATGCATTATAAAGAAAGCTTTTTAAAAAGTAGATAATAACTCAATGTATTTAAACATACAATAGTAACTTTTTTACTCATTTGGGAGATTCTCTAATCAACAACCATCACAATGAGTTATGTGATGATACAACATCTCGCCCACGCTGCCAAAAAAGTCCTATACCATACCGTAGTAAAAGACATCATCAACTAAGTGGATCCACTAAGCTATAATTAAAATAAATAAGGAATCATCTAAAAAGTATGACCCTTTTTACCCATGTTTGCATACAGGGTTTATGAAGACTTTGAGTTGTCTGAACTGGTCCCCATATTGGTGCTCAATACTACTCTCAATAATATAACGCATGCTCATATGTTTAAAAACATTTGCTCATCCTCAAACTTTGAGATTATTACTCAAATGGTTCTCTGAAAAGAGATAGTGCTCAAAAACTCCTCATGAACTCATTTGGAAGACAAAGTTTCCTCTCATTTTAAATGTAAAACATTTACTCTTAGGAATACTTAGTTCCCTTATATTCATTTTGAAAACATGAACTCAACTCTCCTCATCCTCATGCTCAAGTACTCAAGTCTTAAAACAAGTTTTAAAAGTTTGTAAAAGACTTCTCAAAACGACCCAAAGAACTCCCCGAACTTTACTCTTAACTCTATCTTGAATTAAAAATGTGAATTCAAGAGTCATTATTCTTGATATATAGGATCTCTAGATGATTAATGGAGGTTTAATTAGTTATAATTAAGAAGAGAATGAAAGCTCAACTTAAAGGAACAAGTGCGGAACGAGAACGAAGAAGAAAATTGGCCTGACGCTTGTGGCACAGGGGCGCGTCGTGCCAGACCTCCCATTACTAGGGTTGGTTTCTGTTCCCCCACGACAGCCTTGCTAGTGCATCGGAGGCGCGCTGCCCCAGCCCTTTTCCAGAAAGTTTCGATAAATTTTTCTTCTCATTTTTTGGCCCTAATTCACCTAGTATCGATTGATTTCTTTCAAACTCTCTTAGATTCCTAAACCCAACATAAATAGATGAAAATTTACTCAAATCTCCTCAAGAAAAACCCTCAAACTCAAAACCCTCGCCTCAAGAACTCATCAAACTCCAATAATAAAGATTGAAGAGCGAAACTTCAAGTAAACTCATCAAGAACCTCAATACGCGGATTTCATGGACGAATTTAATAAAGAAACTCATGATTGGCGTGAGGGTGAATGAACCCATCACTATGAAAGCTTACATACCTCGTAAGGATCAAATCCTTGGCGAAATTCCTCAACGATCGCAAGAATCTTTAACGCTTGAAGCTTTTCTCCTTTTTTATCCTCTTGAACTTTGTCCTAACCTTCCAAGCGTTGGGTGGGAAAGCGTGTGGACTTAGTGGGATAAGGAAAAGACCAAAATACCTCTCCTTAATTCAGATGAATTTCCTTAACTGGACAGGATGAACTCAAACGGCATATCACCCTTATCCAAACTCAAAATTTACCAAACTCGGTGGCGTTGAAAAGAGGACTCAAAGATCTTTCATTTGATATCTAATGGGCCACCTAACTCATCATGTGCTGAAAGTTATGGTTGTTTGAAGTTGACCAAAAACTCATCACTTAAGAATAACTTGCACTACTCTCAAATTGGCTATTTCCAATTTAATTCTTTTCTAAAATTAGCTCTTTCTAAGACCGAGGTGTTACACTTAAATCGTAATCATTTTTTGCACTGATGGTAGCTTAAAAGGAGCTTTGCATATTTTGATTCTCCATTACATTTATTCATTATTCAAATACTTATATTGAGATAAACAAACTCTTATAAAAATGATTAAAATAAAGGACAAACTACCTTATTAGATATACATCACTACTATATATACTAATATTATCTTTACTTTTAAACAATTACATATATTATCACTTTTAGTATTTTATACCATATATTAATATATTATTTGAAAATACTATTAGATACCCACATCTCTTAAAACTATTATTTATTAATTATCTGCTTAAATAACTCTTTCACTCCAAATCAACCACTATCTCTTAATTCTCCCCTCCCATATTTATCACTCAATTATGTCTCCTCCTTTATGATTCAAGAATTTCATCGTACAATTTCATTCCAACAATAGCTAATCTACTCTCTTCTTCTCAAGATATCATCACCACAAATTCTCCTGAACCCAAATATCATTTTGTATTGTTCATTTATCACGAG
>NW_006239452.1:201323-203667 GCF_000226075.1 Solanum tuberosum
TTCAACTACATTTCATATTTAGATACAAAATGTATATGCTTGTTATGTATTCGAGATACATGTTTTTGGATATAACATATGCAATTGATACTTGATACATCAAATTCATACTAGATACATATAAAAGATACATGAAATTAATATATATATATATATATATGAAATATATATATATATATTAAATTAATATGTAATCTATATATATATATATAGATAGATAGATAGATAGATAGATAGATAGATACATAAAATTAATACTAGACACGTATAACAAATACATGAAATTAATGCTAGATACTTATATGATACATATGAATGTACTTGTATGGCACTCATGTATCTAAATGTTTAGTTTGTTAGATACATCATATATTAATAATAGATACATCAAATTAATGAATTTATTATTTTAAGAGTAATAATTTGAAATTAATCAAATTACATTACCAAGATATACATATTTTTATCTTATATTAGTAATATTAATGAATTTACTATTTCAAAGAATAATAAAATGAAATTAATTATCTATGTATTTTGAAAATCCTCAATTACTCCTCTAATTAAGGAAATAAGTTACAACTAATTAATTTAAATAAATAAATTTTGTATCTCAATTTTAAAATTCGACAGATATATGTATCTCATGGATTCAAACTCATGTATCGTAATCATAAAATATGGTAGAGGAAGTAATATTTGAAACTATTGAGAATCTTAATAATTAAGACCTAAACTAGTGGAATTTATGTGATTTGCCCTAAAATAAAAGGAGAAGAAGCAAAAAAAAGAAAACTTACATCGTACATAGGTATCACTAAAGATTATTAAGACTTCTAAAGCAGAATTTTCATGCCAATTCTAATTCTGTTTAATTCAAATTTCAATATGATATCTATTGTTGAAAAATGTAAGATTTTATAATATCCTTATCTTATAGTATCCAAAATATTACTCATACATATAAAAAAAAATTGTATTTTAGAAAATAAAGAATGCAGCAAATAAAAGTTCACAAATAATAGAACTAATAATATTATTATTTTATATCTTTATATTTTAATTTAATATTTAAATTAAATGTATTTAAATTTATTTTACAATATCTAAAATTAATAAGTTTATGAATTGTCAGTTAGAACTCTTCTACGGGTAGCTATTTTTTGGGGGAGTTAGATTTTTTTTCGCTTTTTATCTTCTTTTTTACAAAAAAGAAGAAGAACAATTTAGTTTTTTTCTTTTACCACGTGTTAGCTTAATTATTATTAAAATTTATCTTAATGTAAATATAAAAATCTGACAACCTCCCCAAGAAAAGAGTTTTAAACCTGTTTATTAATTATTATTTTTGTTTATGTAAAAGTTTAATGGAAACGCAAAAGAAACTTCCTATAAAAAGGGAATATTCAAGCAGGTTGGAATATGTATTATCATAGTTATGAAAAATTACTCTTTAAAAAAAATATTATTGGTGATTAATTATTATTATTATTATTAATTTATTATTATTGTAACTTGGCAAAACCATATTGCAAACTATTCTCCTTTGTTATATATATAAATATAGATTTGCAAACAAATGAGATATAAATAATAATGATAAAATATACTCCATTTGTCCCTAATTACTTGTCCAGTTTTGAATTGACACACCTATTAAGAAATCAATAATTGATATAGTGAGTTTACCATTTTGCCCCTATTAATTATAAAGTTGATGAATTAAAAACTTAATATTTTCAAGAAGTTCTATCTTTTCCAAAGTAATTAATTGAGGATATAATAGATAAAAAAAATTGTCCTTTCTTGATTTGTCAAAATGGACACGTAATTAGGGACAACTTAAAAAGGAAATGTGGACAAGTAATTAGGGACAGAGGGAGTATAATCTTTTACAATTAATATCTACCATTTGAAAATAGTTTTTTTTAAGCTTTGGATAAAAATAACAGTAAGAAGAAAATGAGTTTGACCGAAAATAAAAGTAAGATTGTGCATAGACAAAGACACACCAATGTACTTGCATAGGAGACATGCCACACCATTTATTATTAAACTAGTGAAATTGTCTGCGCTTCGCGCGACTATATGAAATATTTATAAGATAATAATATATAAAATTTATATTTAAATTAGTGTCGGATACATACGATAATATTGATATTTCTCTTCATCTACGATATGATATGTTTTTTCTTAATTTTTTAAACATGTAAAATAGAATTTCTTTGTGCATCTTTTTAAGTACAAACTATTCATATGCATATAGTAGAACAAAATATTCACTGTGGTGAAGTAAATGGAATAAGAGGTAATACTTTGAGATAACAATATATTGTATTAC